>NW_024432210.1:0-626 GCF_017639785.1 Mesocricetus auratus
ATTAATTATCACCACTCTAGATCTAACATATAGGAGATAATTCTTATTTCATATATAGATCATTTTCTCCAGATTGCCTTAGCAGTTTCTGTAGACCAGACTGGCTAAAATCTCAGTTTCCTTGCCTGTGCCTCTGGAGTGCTGGGATTAAAGTCATTCACCACCCCTATGCAGTGTCCCGCGCTACCGTCTCGCCAGCAAGAACGACGCAGAACACTCGGATCCTTCTGCAGTAAAGCTTTAATGCATCTTGAGAGATAGATGATCAGCTTCTTAGAGGGAGACCCCAAGCTAAGAAACCCAGCCCCTTATATAAGCCTAGGAGCTCCGAGTGAGACGTGTAGAGCCGGGATTGGTGGTTTGCACATCACCACAGATGACGCCACGGGAGAGGCACAGCTTAAACGGTTAACTCCAACTGACAGCAGATGTCAGCGCCATCTTCTAACGGTTAACTCCAACTGACAGCAGATGTCAGCGCCATCTTCTAACGGCAATAGCGATAGCGAGGGCGGCTCCTCACATCTCCCCCTATTCATTTATTTTTGAAGCAATAGGACACCCACAACTTTGGAGTGGAGATAGAGGTCAAATCCCCATGTGCAAATTCAGAACATGTACAAAGC
>NW_024432211.1:0-1247 GCF_017639785.1 Mesocricetus auratus
GGGCCTGATAGCCACCGCCGCGGTTACTGCTTCGGTTACCGCCTCGGCCCTTGCACTTTCTGCCACTGTGCAGACAACTCAAACCATTAATGAACTATAGGCCACTGTGACCATGGTCCTAGATAAACAGGCCACTGCCAATTCTCAGATACAAGGAGGCCTGATGTTGGTAAACCAACAGATTAATTTGGTTCAGGAACAATTGGATATATTGTGGCAGATGGCCAAATTGGGATGTGAACAAAGTTGCCTGGCCTTTGTGTCACTTAGTACAATATGAGAATTTTACAAGAGCAGCTAACCTGTCAAAAGCTCTGTCTCAACATTTATTACAGAATTGGACTTTTGAGTTTGAGCAGACACTCCGTGAGTTGAGAATGGCGATCCTGCAAGTGAATTCGACGCATCTGGATCTTTCTCTGATGGAAGACCTCTCCCCTGGATTTCATCTGCATTTTCTTATTTTAAGGAATGGGTGGGGGTAGGATCATTTAGCCTAGTTCTCTGCTGTGGAATAGTGTTGATGCTTTGGATGGTGTGTAAGCTCAGAGCCCAAACAAAAGAGACAAAGTGGTGGTGGCACAAGCACTTGCTGCCTTAGAACACGGAGCCTCCCCTGACATTTGGTTAACCATGTTAAAGCAATAGGTCGCTGGCCTCCCAGCTCTTGCACCCCACGAGGCTAGTCTCATTGCACGGGATAGAGTGGGTAGGCTTCAGCAGCCCAAGGAGTTGCAAGGCTAAGCACTGCACAGGAGAGGTCTGCGGTATAACGACTTTCTCCTGGGAGATAAGTCATCTTGCATGAAGGTTCTATGTCATGATCTCCTTCCCCCAGAAAAACGACATCGGACTGGTCAGGGCTCTCTCTGGGGATAAGACCCTGGAGAGGAGCTTTGTACATGTTCCAAATTTGCACATGGGGATTTGACCTCTATCTCCACTCCAAAGTTGTGGGTGTCCTATTGCTTCAAAAATAAATGAATAGGGGGAGATGTGAGGAGCCGCCCTCGCTATCGCTATTGCCGTTAGAAGATGGCGCTGACATCTGCTGTCAGTTGGAGTTAACCGTTTAAGCTGTGCCTCTCCCGTGGCGTCATCTGGGGTGATGTGCAAACCACCAATCCCGGCTCTACACGTCTCACTCGGAGCTCCTAGGCTTATATAAGGGGCTGGGTTTCTTAGCTTGGGGTCTCCCTCTAAGAAGCTGATCATCTATCTCTCAAGATGCATTAAAGCTTTACTGC
>NW_024432212.1:0-1182 GCF_017639785.1 Mesocricetus auratus
TTGATATTACCAGGCAGGACCTTTTCTTTTGTCAAATATGGTAGCTGTGTTTTATGTTTTCTTATTGTGGTTTTAATTTGACCTGATGAAGTGTCAATAATATTGAATATGTTTCTTGTCTTTATTGGTCATTTGGATATCCTCTGGTGTCCAATGTCTATTCACTGTCTTGGCTACATTTTCTGCTGCATTAGCTGCCTTGATGAATTATATGAACTCTCCCTATGACATAGCTAGTACTTTACCATCTTGGTCCTACTACGAATAGCATTTTCACTATTTTAAGTGCAACTTAAAAGTTTCCGAATACCTGTCCCTTGTTAATCATATGCTCACAGATACCATCTGATACTGGGTGGTGTATCTCATCTCTGCATTTCCTTTGTTCTGTTTTGGTGAATCAGATGTTTCTGCTTCCAGTGCAATGAGTTTTATCAGAACCTCATTTTACGGTTGTGTGTGTGTGTGTGTGTGTGTGTGTGTGTGTGTGTGTGTGTGTGTGTGTGTGTCCTGGTTAGCAGACCTGTGTTTCAAGGGGAAATGTGACCAGATAGATGGTGCAAGGGACTTGGGGCTGTGTTCTCAAGAAGTTCTCTTGGCCTTTGATCATACTGCGTCCACTCAGGCCTCTGTGGTTGGAGGGAGACAACTGTTTTTCAAGAAGACCCTTCGGATTTGCACCTCCTTATTTTGGGTAAAGGGTACTTTCAATGAGATGGGGGTATGGGTCAGAGCAGAACTGGTCTGAGGGTGTCTGGATGCTGAAGAAGGGTGAACTGGGGTGAATCCCCTTAGAACTAGAGTACCCACTTCTAAACTGTGTATTCCAAGGTGAGTGGGGTAGACTAGGAGGAAATGGGTGGAAGACAGTGGACCAGTAAGAAAACTAAATCTGGGACCTGGGGCATAGCTCTAACAGCCGGCAGAGATAGAATGGGTGTCTGGCCAAACCTGACAGGGATGGGGAGGCCTCACTCCTCAACATACAGAGGCCAGCACAACCTATCCTCCTCGAATTTCCAGGGCCGATGGGACCTTCCATGCAGGAAGCATTAAGAGACAATTGATCAGTGGGGGGAATGAGCACTTTCGAAAGAGCTGAGACTAGATTTTTTTCAGTCAGCTTCCCTTTTCCGTGTGTGTGTGTGTGTGTGTGTGTGTGTGTGTGTGTGTGTGTGTGTG
>NW_024432213.1:0-530 GCF_017639785.1 Mesocricetus auratus
ACTGACCCAGTCTTAATCCCTTTGGTCATCTGTCCTCCCTCTCTGTCACTGGATTTCTTGAGTTCAGCTCAGTGCTTAGCCATGGGAGTGTTCCTCTTCATCCATCAGGCACTGAATGGAGTTTCTGTTGCCCAGACTCTCTGGCCATGGTTGTAGGTTGGCAAACCCCAGATCTATGTCTAAAATACATATATGAGAGAGTACATGCCAGGTTTTTTCTTTTTGTGACTGTGTTACCTCCCTCAGGATGGTTTCTTCTAGTGTTACACATTTGCCTGCATATCTCATGATTCCATTGTTTTTTTCTGCTGAATAGTACTCCATTGTGTAAACATACCACATTTTTTCTATCCACTCTTTGGTTGAGGGGCATCTAGATTGCTTCCAAGTTCTGGCTATTACAAATAATGCTGCTATGAACATAGTGGAACAGACATCCTTGTTGTATGAATGGGCATCTTTTGGAAAAAGGCCTAAGAGTGGAGTTGCTGGGTCTTGTGGTAGGTTTATTCCCGTTTTTCTGAGGAATC
>NW_024432214.1:0-2848 GCF_017639785.1 Mesocricetus auratus
GTTAAAATATTAAAAAGGGTGAGTAATGTCTCCAATTCCCACATGATTTATTAAGTAATACACACCTCCTTTTTATTTTTTTAAATGTGGATGCAAACAGCAATCTTTGACTTTGGGTCATGGCAAATGGAGACCTCTATGCAATAGAGAGAAGAAACAAGTTGGCCCTAATTTGGGGTATATGCTGTATTTGCGTTTTCTTGCAAGTTAAAACATAAAGCTCGGTGGTTTTCAGAATATTTGGTAAGACACATAGAGCAGAAAAAATCCTAAAATGAAATCATGAAATAAAGGATATAGTCAGTTGAAGATTTCCAGGTTCTCAACAGGCCTGTTGCATCAAATTCCCAGATGCATGAGTTTTAATCCCAGAGCTTACAAAGAACAGGAAGACTAGCATTTTGCCACTGATGCACCTTGAAACACAGAATTCATGTTGCCACTATTTTACCTTTGGGGAAAAAGGACACATCACAAACAGTTAGACACTGGTATGGACAGTGATGAGTGGCAAAAGCTCCCTTTCAGGATGTGAGCAGGACATGGCCACTCGAAAACCTGTTGAAGTGGTGAATCAAAAGGCTTGGTGGTTCACATTCATGGACTCATGCCATAGGCTAATGTATTTCTACAGAGAAATACAACTTACCCTAATGCAGCAAAAAATAATCACTGCTGCGGTGATTGCAGTTATTCATGTTACAGCCGATATTGTATCTGGGACTGCAATAACACGGTCTGTAACTACAGCCTGCACAAAGGATAAACTTCAGGGGAGGCAACAGAGGCTTTCAGCACTCAGAGATGCTTAAATGCCTTAGTCCAGGTAGGAATTTTAAATCTTGTTCAAAAAGTATCCTTAAATATGTTTGCCTACCTGATACGCATTTCATTACCCCTGCCAAAGTTTATATTCATTAATTGGCAAATCAAATTATTAGCATGAAAAATACCCAAGAACCTCCATTCTCTGGAGAGAAGACCCATAGGGGATCTCAGGTAGCAAGAAACTTAATCAAAGAATGAGCCAGGGCCCCAATCTGGGCCTTGTAGCCATAGGACTTACTATCATATGCATCATTTGGCGAAGGTGTCTTTGTGCTAGAAAAATTTTCACTCAAAGACCATAGGGAATCCTTCAGCTCAACTCTGGTTGAGCCTATAGAAAAATTAGGCAGCCAATTACAGGTGAGGAACAGGGATGCCAGGCAACGTAAGAAACAGGGTCATACAGCCTGAGTCATTATTCCATTGACAGGTAAGGTTGTCAATAGCATCCTAATCATCTGAGACAGGTGCTAATTTATATATTATAAAGGGGAAGATGCTGGGATCTTCCCCCACAGGGTCTCTTTGATTCGCTGGACAGTCAACAGGTACATCCTCTTTTCTTGTACAAGGTTATTTTGTTTTCTATTTCTGACTTACTGACCCAGCCTTATCCTACTGAGGAAAACACTATTCCACCTGGGGTTTTTCCACTGTGCTGTAAGCCTGTATATAAGTTTGCCCCCTCTCCACAATAAAGAATAGACATCTTAGAACAAATGACCAGATGACTTGTCTTTCATTCCAGTCTCCAGGCTGTTTCCTCATACAATAGACTTGCTTGTGGTGTGGGTTCAACAGATTGCCATTCCAACTTAGAAGATGTAAGATTTACTCATGTGATTGCTTTTTTTATTGACACCTTGAAGCATGAAAACTAATATCTGTTTCTGGGTTGGTAATTTCCACATTACAGAAACCAAATGATGCTGTAACGATAAACGGCACACTTACTGAAAGTAAAACTAAGTATTTATTGTAGAAATTACTAAAAAGATACCAAACAAGTAACCCAGATGAGCCCAGAAGGAAGAAGAAAGACATTGCGCAGAGGAAGGAGCACTGGCATGAATGGTGTGTTGTTGCAGGACCTCTAAATTATGCTATTATATTGCTGTTGACTGTATGTGACCTGTCTCTTATTCCTGAGTTTCCAGACAGAACACTGGTTTTCAGAACTTAAAATTCTCAGGAAGGATTGAATATCAAGAGATTTGAAGTATTGTTGCCATAATTAACATTTTGATCCTTGAAATAGAACCTGTGTCATGTGGGTCTTGGATTTATTCATAGTGAATTAATACACATATTATAATCAATAACCACACGCCTGAAAATGAAAGAGAATGGAGGGAGCTGTTGAGAAAAAGAAAATATTATTTAGAAAATTTGAGGCCATAGGCTTTGATTAAGTAATCCTATACACTGTCTATTTTCTTCTTTCAATAAAATGGATTTTAGAAGCAAATCCTTGATGCATCTTGAGCTCTTGAATGCATTTAGATTAGATACACAATCATTTACTGGACTTACTTCTCATTGACTAGGACTGTGTCTTTAAAACAAAGACAGATTGCTTCAAACATGATGGTCTTTTAGATATGGGGAGTCTGTGTTTGTGAACATTTTCATATCATCTGTCCTCGGTATGCCTTCCAATATTAGCAATAGTTTAAGATTTTTTAAGAAATACAATGAAGTCTGGAGAAGACAGTGTTTAATTCATACATATGTTGTGTTTACTATCATTTACCTATATGAACATATGGCATGTATAAAATTCATTTTGCTCTACAGATGGAAGCTGAGGTAAATGGGTGCAGTAACCAGTGTGAATGTGTTTTGGTAAGGCAAGTGGGTACTGTCCCCAGTGTGACTATCTTTCAATAGGCAGTATGTGCAAGAAAAGACTTCCCATTGATGCTGGCTTACAGTACTCTTCAGATATCTGGATGCATTGGTGGTGTGGCTTGTGCAACATCTTTTCTCCCAAGGATTCCCAAATCTTACTAGTTCAATG
>NW_024432215.1:0-2264 GCF_017639785.1 Mesocricetus auratus
TTGTGAGGAGCCACCCTCGCTATCGCTATCGCTATCGCCATTAGAAGATGGCGCTGACATCCGCTGTCAGTTGGAGTTCACCGTTTAAGCTGTGCCTCTCCCGTGGCGTCATCTGGGGTGATGAGCAAACCACCAATCCCGGCTCTACACATCTCACTCGGAGCTCCTAGGCTTATATAAGGGGCTGGGTTTCTTAGCTTGGGGTCTCCCTCTCAGAAGCTGATCATCTATCTCTCAAGATGCATTAAAGCTTTACTGCAGAAGGATCCAAGTGTCCTGCGTCGTTTTTGCTGGCGAGACGGTAGCGCGGGACATCTGGTGCCGAAACCCGGGAACTCCTCAACATCGCCGGCGCTGCAGGAGACCCCTCGGAAGACGGGGCAGATTCAGAACTGCAGGGACGTAAGTTCAGAGAGGTATGCTTGATCCTGAACACCCTTTTTCTCGACTTTGGCCTTAGTTTGTCATCACCGTGGGACGGGTCAGTGGAGGCTTTGGTGCTAGTCCTGTTTGTCCTTCTTCTTCATCGTGACTGGTACTGACAGAACGGTGCTGTCAGTGTGGTAAAGGAGTCGAGCGCCGTTTTTTAGATAAGCCACCAGCGCGATGGGGTCGTCACAGTCAGTGGTTACTGCCCTACAGACTGTGCTAAAACAAAGAGATCTTAAAATTGCACAACGAACACTTCAAAATTTTGTGAAGGAGGTAGATAGAGTGGCACCATGGTATGCTTGTTCCGGGTCCCTCACTGTGGCCTCATGGAACAAGCTAGGTAAAGAACTAGACAGGAAGCATGCAGAAGGAGATCTCCGCTTAGGTACCAAAGCCATTTGGAAGCTAGTTAAAAACTGCTTGGAGGATGAGGCCTGTCACCCTGCTATAGTAGAAAGTCAGGGAACCTTAGAGGAAGTTCAAGATAGCATGTCAGAAACTGAACGGAGTGAGAGAATGGGAGCTCGCAAAAGGAAAGACATGTCTAAGAAAAAAGGCCCTCCCCAAGAAGTTAAGAAAGGGGGAGAGAAAGAAGGGAGTGATCATTCACCCCCTAACAAATCTAAGAAAAAGAAAAAGCCAGAATCTAGGCTATACCCTACGGTAGAGCTAGAAGCCTTGGAGCTAGATAATTCCGATTCTGACACTATGGATTCTAGCGAAGAACGTGGTCTAGAGGAGGAGGTGGCACGGTATGAGGAAGAAAGATATCACCCTGATAGACACCGGCCGCTGAAAACAAAAATGAATGTGAGGCCACCGCCTATAAATCCGGCGGGCTCACGCCCTTCGGCGCCTCTGCCGTATGAGCTTCGGCTGAATACTGGTACTGACTCCTTTTTACCTTTAGAGGAATGGAGAAAAATACAGGTGACTTTTCCAGTATTCGAGAATGCGGAAGGCGGAAGAGTATATACCCCCGTAGATTACAATTAAATCAAAGAATTGGCCGAATCCGTTCGTAATTATGGGGTCAATGCTAACTTTCCCACAATACAGGTGGAAAGGCTTGCTAATTTTGCCATGACTCCCACTGACTGGCAGACGACAGTGAAAGCAGTGCTTCCCAACATGGGACAATACATGGAATGGAAGGCTGTCTGGTATGATGCAGCCCAGGCGCAAGCTAGAGTTAATGCCACAGCTGAAGATGAGAATCAGAGGCAGTGGACATTTGAAATGCTGACAGGTCAGGTTCAACATGCCTTTAAACAAACCAACTACATCTGGGGCGTCTATGGTCAGGTGTCGGCCGCCACTATTAAAGCATGGAAGGCCCTCACAAAAAGGGGAGAATCCAGTGGACACCTTACAAAGATTGTCCAAGGACCCCAAGAGCCATTTTCAGACTTTGTGGCCAGAATGACCGAGGCTGCCGGTCGCATCTTTGGTGATTCAGAACAAGCTATGCCCCTGATTGAGCAACTTGTCTATGAACAAGCAACCCAGGAATGTCGAGCGGCTATCGCCCCTCACAAAAGCAAAGGTTTACAAGATTGGCTCAGAGTGTGCAGGGAGCTGGGGGGACCCCTAACCAATGCAGGACTAGCTGCCCCCATTTTACAAACGCACAGGCATAGAGATTTATCTAATCGAAAAGCTTGTTTTAATTGTGGGAAAATGGGGCACCTTAAGAAAGATTGTCAAGCCCCTGAAAGAACAAGAGAACTGGAGCTTTGCCGTCATTGTGGTAAAGGTTATCATAGGGCTAGTGAATGCAGGTCAGTCCGGGATATGAAAGGGAGGCTTCTGCCCCTTATTGAAGAACCCAA
>NW_024432216.1:0-3538 GCF_017639785.1 Mesocricetus auratus
TGTTGCATTGGAGAAGATGCTTCTCAGTGTATAGAAACTTTTCAATAGGTGGGGAGGTAATCAAAATTTTGTAATTGATGGATGTTGTGACTGGCCATTTCTTATATCCACAGAACCAGTAATCAAGAATCTGGATAAAGAACTGAATTCAACATTAAACAAAATGATAGTAGCTACACTAGTTTGAGCTACATAGAACTGGATAAAATGGTGCAGCTCTGCATAAAAGAACTGTTATTTTACAGTTTAAGTTGTACAGCCTGAGAGATAAAGTGTGTTACTAGTGTTTAAAAATGGAAGCCTAACCTACCTTTGGGTGTAATTGCAGCCCACAGCCACTGTCAACTTTTAACAATTACTTTCTATGTTAGAGCCTACAGTCTGGCAGCTGCCGTGTGTGCACAGAAGTAAACTGTTAACAATTGATTCCTACCTTACAGCCAGGCAACTCCAGTGTCCAAAGATGAACCTCTAATGATTGCTTCCTCTCATGCAGCCAGGAAGTTACAGTGGACAAATGTTAGCTTCTAATAACTGTGTCTGTGTAACTCCCTGGGTTACATTCCCTTAACCTTTAGCTGTCCTCATGTGAAGTCTGCCTGCATGCTTGCTCTTGCAACATAAGCACAGTATTTCCCAAATATCATAAGTTAGCCAGGTATATTCTCAACTCATTTATGAAAATTGTTGGATTGATTGGCAGATTGTGATTAATTTAAAGCAAATCTGTCCGTGTTTTCTGTGTTGATTCTACTTTGTTGCTTGTTTTTATTACATTTTATTTATTTTTGTGTTATATGCACATTAATACTCTTATCACATCTGCTGAACATGTATGTATGTGGAAAAGAAAGGACAACTTCCAGAGATCAATAGACTAATTGTATATTACCATGGGAGTTCTGAGGATTGAACTCAGGTCACCAAATTGTTGACAAGTGTCTTTACTCACTGAGACATCACACTGATGACATTGTTGTTAATTGGTACAGTAATGCAGAAATCCCAAACATAAGATCGTCCAGGGTTAATCAAAACACAAAATTGTCTATGATTAAGGAAAACCACATATTTCTTAAATCAAGTAACTGAAATTTTATGGTCAGATACTCTTTAAAATCAACTACCTAGTTCTTGAAAGAAGTTTATTTAAAATGTGGAGCTATTTTAACTCTCTTTTTAATTAAAAACCTTCTTTACCATGTGAAGCAAGCTCATTGCTAATTTAAATAAATTAAAAAATAAGTTTTTTAAACCATATACATAAGGCGACTCACTCATGTTAACAACTGTGCAGCCATATGAAATTATATTCATGAAAATTTTTTACTATTTACACTTATGTGAATGACATGAATGATTTGGAAATCACTCATTTTTACAAAGAAGTTGCCATGGCTAGTTACCCCATTTCAGGGTATGGTTTCTTGTCTATTTCTTTTGTTTTAAATGTCAACACAGGCTTTTAGGAACATTTAATATGAAAAAGGAATAGAAGAATCAACAGAAATCACCACAAGAACCAGGGCCCATTTTTTTTCCTCCAGCAGAGAGTTTAACAACCAATTTCATGGGGATCTCCCTCTTTTGAAGTTATTGGCTCAGACTGTGGAACTTGTAACACAGAGTCTACTGGAATTGATGTGACAGCAACTGCCAACTGAAAAGCCACAGAGCTTATAAAAGGCTTCTTAGGAACAGTTTTTCCAGGGAGATATCTAGTTGGTATTGGTCACATTTCAATCCCTGAGAAGGAACATGCTCAGATAATGCCTGGATTTTGAGCTCAGGGATTTTTTAGGTTAATACTTAATTGTTCAAGGATAGAGTGAGTTTCTTTGGCTCTGTTTTAAGGACAGAGTCTATTTCTTTCACTGCCTCTTTTTTAAACTTTGACTCTTATTTCATAGAAGAGATATTTCTTTCACTGACCCTGATTTCAGTTAAAAAGCATATTTCTTTGGCTAGGGATTCAAGGTCAGCTTCAGTTTTTGAGGTTCTTGCTTAATGGTCACAGAGTTTCTATTTCAGTGCCTCTGGTTTCAGGGTCCAGGGGTGTATTCTTTGACTTGTCCATTTGCTATGAGCTTCATAATTTTGTTTTTCCCCATGAGATTACTGGTGCAAACATGTAAACAGACATCATATTCCTTGTACAAACAGTTGTCACAGCTACTTTTCTCTACAGAATAAATAGGGTTGGGTGTTGGAGAATGATTATAACCAATCTTTTATAATGAATGTACTTCCTTCTTTTCATACTCATTCCAATTGCAGTTTGCAAAGGCTTCAACAGATTGATTGCACACAAATATTTACATGACTAAAATATAAAATATTAGCACCCTGACAATATTCATAGTGTTTCACTGCAGTTTCAATTTTTCTCAAGGTTTGATACATGCAAAAGTATTTACACATTGACTGTATTCATAGGGTTTTTATCCAGTATGTGTTCTTTTATGTGTTTGGAGATGACTGTGACTTACAAAGACTTTATCAGTCTTATTACATTCATAGTGTGTGGCAATGTTTTGTTTTTTCTTTAACAAAGACAGTTTTCCTAAAAATGAGAGCTAGTCATTCTAGTGACACATGCAGGCCAGGCACTGATAGCACTTTAAATCCAAATACTTGGGAGGCAGAGGCAGATGGTGTCTGGGAGTTTGAGACCACTCTGTGATACAATCAATCTAAAAGAGAAGCAGATCCAAATGGTGATAGCCACAAGTTAATCCCAGCAATAAGGGAGTGGAGACAGGGATGAATGTGACTGTGTGAAGAGAGAGTGTATGGAGTGAAGACACAGAAATTCAGGAATAAGTCTGAGGTTTAAAAGAGAATGCATTAAAAAAAAGAGTTAATCATAAAAAAAGAGAATGCATTCAGTGTGAGGATTATAGTACACAGAATACCCCATTTATTCTGAGTATTTGTAGAGGTAAGAACACGTGTTTGGTTGCACTATTTCTCTGATCTTTCAGATTTAGCCTCATACATGACTCAGGAATTTTATTACTCAGAAATATCAGAATTCTGCCATCAATAGGGTTATCCTCCAGTATGTTTTCTTTTATATATTTGAAGTCTACTGTGCTGAGAAAGATTTTACCACATTGAGTACATATGTAGGGTTTCTCTCCAGGATGTGTTCTCTTATGCATTTGAAGATTCCTGGAGCATGCAAAAGCTCTACCACACTGATTATATTCACAGGATTTCATCCAGTATGTCTTTTTATGTACACGAAGATGACTGTGCCAAGCCAAGGCTTTACCGCACTGAGTACATTCATAGGGTTTCTCTCCAGTATGTGTTCTTTTATGTCTTTGAAGAGTACTGTGATATGTGAAGGTTTTACCACACTGAGTACACTCATGGCTTCTCTCCAGTATGTCTTCTTTTATGCACTTGAAGATACATCCATAGGGTTTTTCTCCAGCGTGTGTTCTTCTATGCATTTGAAGATGACTTTGACGAGCAAAGGCTTTACCACACTGAGTACATTCATAGGGTTTCTCTCCAGTAAGTGTTTTTC
>NW_024432217.1:0-2979 GCF_017639785.1 Mesocricetus auratus
CCTGTGTTAGCTTCAATAGATTTTTTGTCTTCTTTTGGGGAGATGCTTCCATCATAAATCTGTATTTGTTCCTTCTTAATTTTTAGAGAGGTCTAATACTATTCATGTCATCCTATATCTACTACATATTAGAATCACACTCTTACATTCTCATAATCTTGGAGAGTTGGCTTCCTCTCTAGAGTACAGACTATGATTTCTCCATTGTCCAAAATATAAGCTATGTGAATGCAAATATTTCTTCACATTATAAGTAGTAAATATGCTACTGTGTATCCAGACTCTGGTCACCAAATTTTTCAAATTTAAGGATTTCTAGAAATGGAAATTGAGAGATGGTAGCCATGTAAATATTTCAGGTGATTTTGAGCAATTAGGGGTAAAATGTACAAAATTAAAAATAAATTAAATTTTTCATTATTTAACTTTGTTAAATAAACCACAAAATCATTTATACGTGGACACATGAGTCTCTTCATAATCCACCGATTTTAAAAAGTATTACACCTCAGCATAGAAGTATCTTCTTCTAGTTACATTAATTCTGAGAGCTGACAGAGCCTTTTGCAACTAGAGGGTAAACATCCACTAACAAAACCAGAAGTCTATTCTGAAATCCCTAGTACAGGATGGAAGTTGGAAAATGTTTAATTGCATCACACACTTGTCAAGGACAGAAATAAAGGAAGATATTAAGACTTCCTGGGTGTCAGAGAGGATGACTCTGCAATCTATGTGAACTTGTAGTATAGATCAGTTTTTATTCCTGGCATACAAACAGACTCTGGGAGCCCATTCCACATGGATGGATGCTCTCTCAGCATGGAGGAGGACCTAGGCCCATCCCCGGGATGATATGAGAGACTCTGAAAATCCATTATGGAAAGCCTTAAGCTCCTTGTGGAATGGAGGGGAGATTGAGTGGAGTGGGGAGTTGGGGGTCTTGTGGGCCAGTTAAATAGAAAATTACAAAAAATAATAATAGCACCCTATGGACACTAAAATCCAGGATGAAAGAACAAGCATGCTAAAGCAACTTATGTAAGACTGTGACTGCACCACGTGCTTCAGGCCGCAGATGTGGGAGCATTTCCATTCCAAAGACCCTACCAGCAATCATGGACAGTCAGAACACAGAAACTTTCCACATGACTGATTCTGTGAATAATGATCGTCATGGAACTTTAACTACTAGACTTGACATTTTCTTTATCCTCTAAATGGAGTATGACTTAACATACTTTTGCATGCATGTATGTCCAATATCCATAGATATATACCATTCATACATTTTAAATATACATATTTAGCTATAATTTCGGAAGATGATTGCTAGCTGTACCTTTGCTCAAACTTAATAAACATTTATTACAGGCCATGAGGTTGCAGCAGGTAAAAAATAGCTGGAGTGCATTTTGGATTAAAGGTCACATGAATTTTCAGTTCAGAATACCCCTGAACCTTTCATGCCAGAAGGAAAGGCCTTTTGAAGATTGCAGTGGTTTAACTTGGGTTTGTCTTCCAACATAATCTTTAGTAAAAACTTGCTTAGAATAAAACGAATTCCTAGAATCCATTGAAAATGAATGGACAAATTACCCAAACTTATAGGACACTTTGAAAGCAGCTCTAAGAGTCAAGCACATAGCACTAAGTGCCTATATAATGAATCTAGAGAACTCCCACCCTTGGGACATGGCAGCATACATGAAATATCTAGAATAAAAGAATTACCCAGGAGGATTAGATGAGAGCAAATAAACAAATTGGAGGTTGCACATTAAAATAGAAACAAAGGAAATAATACATAGAATCAAAGAAACATATGTGGGGCCCTTGATAAAACAAGGAAGAAAAAACTTTATCCTATCTAACCAAAGGTCAGAGAGAGAATATGAAAAGTAACATAATCAGAAATGAAAGGAGGGACATAAAATGGATCCTGAAGAAATTCAGAGAATAAGCAGGTCATAATTTGAAAAACCTGTACTCCACAAAATTGGAAACTTAAAGGAAATGAGCAATGTTCTGGATAGGTATCACATACTAAAATTAAATAAAGAACAGATAAACAATTTACATAGACCTATAATCCATAATGAAGTAGAAGAAGTCATTAAAATTCTACCACGCAAAAAGAGCACAGGACCAGCTGATTTCAGTGTAGAATTTTGTTAGAAATTCAAAGGTAAATAAATACCAATACTACTCAAATTGTTCCATGTAATTGCAACTGAAGGTGCAGAACCAAACTCTTTTTACATTGATATAATCACCTTGGCACCAAACCACACAATGACACAACTAAGAAAGTGATTTAATTGAATTATTGGTGTTTCAGTGTCTAGTTTCTATGTTTTGTAATTCAGTCCTCTATCAGATTTGGATTGTTGAAGGTCTTTTCCCATTCTGTGGCCTGCTGTTTGGTTTTATTGACTGTGTCTTTTGCCTTACAAAAGTTTCTCAGTTTCAGGAGGTGCCATCTATTTACTGTCAATCTCAATGTCTGTGCTACTGGTGTTATGTTCAGAAAGCGGTCTCCTGTACCAATTCTTTCAAGGGTACCTCCTACTTTCTTTTCTAAGAGGTGCAGCATGACTAGATTTATGTTGAGGTCTTTCTTCTATTTAGACTTAAGTTTTGTTCATATCTGCATTACATTTATGCCAGCACCATTTACTTTCTTTTTCCAATGTACAATTTTAGTTTCTTTGTCAAAAGTCAGATGTTCATATGTGTGTGGATTAATATCTATGTTTCCAATTCAATTTCTTTCGTCTACCACTCTATTTTTGTGCAAATACCAAGGTGTTTTGGGGACAATATTTCTATAATAGGGCTTAAAGTCAAGGATGGTGATGACTTTGGAAGGTGCTTTAATTTACAGTGTTTTGTGGCCACCCTGAAATATTCAATTTTACAGATAACTATGAGTATTATTGTTAAGGTATGTGAAGAATTACTCTGAGATTTTGATAG
>NW_024432218.1:0-2357 GCF_017639785.1 Mesocricetus auratus
GAAACAAGTTAAAAATGTTCTCTACATTCATAGCAGCATGTTCATTCCTGTGCTTGTTGCAAAGCTGTCAGAATGGGGTCCATGACCTTGCCCTTATTCAGGTCAGCTGTTTTGCCTGGTCTTGACCCATTTGTGTATCACTCCTCCCTCTCTTAAACTGGATTCCAGGAGTTTAGATCAGAGTTTAACTGTGGGTGTCTGCTTCTGCTTCCATCAGCTACTTGATGAAGCCTCTAGGATGTTATATAAGGTAGTCATCAATCACATTATAGGGGAAGCATATTTTAACTATCCTCTAAATTATTGCTTAGATTTTAGGTGGGGTCATCTTTGTGGATCCCTGGACATTTCCCTAGTGCCAGATTTTTCTTTAAACCGATAATGGCTCCCTCTGTTGATGTGTCCATTTTCTTCTTCTCCTCTATTCATCTCCACACTCAATCTTCCTGATTCCTCATGTGTTCCTCCCAATTCCTCTTCTCACCTTCTCTTTGTCCTACCTCCCTCCTTCTTCCCTCCATACTCATAATTTGTTCAGGGGATCTTGTGCATTTCAGCTTCCTTGGGGGATCATGTCTATCTCTCTTACTGTCCTCATTGTTTCCTAGCCCCTCTGGAGTTGTAGACTGTACATGGTAATCCTTTACTCTCGGTCTTATATACATATATGTGTTGGAATATGGCATGATCGCCTTTTTATTACTGGGCTGCCTCACTTATGATGGTTTCTTCTACTTCTGTCCATATGTCTACAAATACAAAGATTCCTTTGAGTAGTACTCCAATGTGTAAATGTGCCACATTTTCTCTATCCATTTTATGGTTGAAGGACATGTAGTTTTCTTCCACTTTCTGGCTATCACAAATAATGCTGTTATGGACATAGTTGATCACATGTCATTGTTGTATGAATGTGCATTTTTGTGTATATGCCTAAGAGTGGAATTGCTGAATCTTGTGGTAGACTGAGTACAATTTTCTTGAGGAACCACCATAATGATTTCCAAAGTGGCTGTATGTGTTTGTACTCCCACCAGCAGTGGAAGAGTGTTCCCTTTCTCCACATACTTTCAAGCATAAACTGTCATTTGTGTTTTTTTATTTTATCCATTCTGATATCAGAAAGATGGTATCTCAGAGGTGTTTCGATTTACATTTCCCTGATTGCTAAGAAAATGACTTGGGAGTCTGCCTCTTCTTCGATCAGCCACTAAATGATGTGTGTGTTTCCCAGACTCTCTGGCCATAGGATTGTAGGCTGGCACTCCCCAGATCTATGTCTAAAATCCATATATGAGAGAGTACATGCCATGTTTCTCTTTTTGTGACTGGGTTACCTCACTCAGGATGGTTTCTTCTAGTGTCATCCATTTGCCTGCGAATCTCATGATTCCATTATTTTTTTCTGCTGAATAGTACTCCATTGTGTATATGTACCACATTTTCTCTATCCACTCTTCAGGTGAGGGACATCTAGGTTTCTTCCAAGTTCTGGCAATTACAAATAAAGCTGCTATGAACATAGTGGAACAGACATCTTTGTTGTATGAATGGGCATCTTTTGGATATGCCTAAGAGTGGAGTTGCTGGGTCTTGTGGTAGGTTTATTCCCATTTTTCTGAGGAATTTCCACACTGATTTCCAAAGTAGCTGAACCAATTGGCACTCCCACCAGCAATGGAGGAGTATCCCCCTTTCACCACATCCTCTCCAGCATAAATTGTCATTGGTGTTTTTGATTTTAGCCATTCTGACAGGAGTGAGATGGTATCTCAGAGTTGTTTTGATTTGCATTTCCCGGATGGCTAAGGATGTAGAGCACTTTCTCAAGTGCCGAGCTGAACTCAAGAAAGCCAGTAACAGAGAGGGAGGACTGATGATCAAAGGGATTAAGACTGGGCTGGTTTAACCCCCAGAAACAGCTGACCAGACAAAGGTTAACTCTTGAATCCCAGGCATCAGCCTGGGAAGCCAGCATGGGACTGATCAAGACCCCCTGAATCTGGGTGTCAGTGAAGAGGCCTAGGGAATCTATTGATCCTTGGGCAGCAGATCAGTACCGATCCCAAGTATACACACGGACTTTGGACTCCCATAGAACAATGTGAGGTGCACTCTCACCCTGAACTCTTGGGGAAGGGTCTAGGCCCTGCCCTATATGAAATGACACACTATGCACACCCCCAGGGAGGGCCTCACCCTCCCTGGAGAAATGAGGGGATAACGGGGGGAGGGCATGGGAGGAAGGGAGGGAATGGGAGAGGGACCTGGAACTGACTTGTGAAGCAACCTTGTTTCTCATCTAAATTTAAACTGGAAAATAAAATTTAAAAGAAAAAAAAGAAAAAACGTGAAAA
>NW_024432219.1:0-1763 GCF_017639785.1 Mesocricetus auratus
TTTCCACACCTCCTGCAAAGACCAGGAGGTTGAGGCCTTCTGTTTGACACATTCCTGGTAGAAGCATTATTCCTAGGAATGCGTTGTCTACAGTTCCTACTCAGATGTCCCATTTTACCACAATTAAAACATCTAAAGTTTTGATGTCTTTTGAAACTTCTAGCGATTGCTTCCCCAACCCAATTTGGTATCTCCTCTTCGGTAGGCCATATTTCATCCTGATTCCTCCTAAATCCTTTAGAAATGGCTTCTCCTATCAAGGTTCCTCTGGATTGTCATACTCAACATTAGTTGTATATAAGACCCATTCCTCCAATGGTGCTGATCTTACCTTTAATGGCCACAGTATCTGTTTGTAATGTGGGTTTGCATTCTCATAAGCCAAAGATTCTGTAAGAAGTCGCCTAATATTAGGATCAGTTATTTGTAAATCTACTGCTCTGGATAATCTTTGTAAGAATTCAGAGAATCTTTCTCTCGGACCCTGTATCACTTTTGAATATGATTCAACTCTGTCCCCTGGTTCACAAAACTTATCCAAAGCATTTAGTGCTGCTGTTTTTCATAAATCAAATGTATGCTCATCATAACCAGCTTGGACCTGGGGGTCAGAAAATTGCTTCTCCCCCATAATCTTACTTTCAGAAGCATCAAATCCATCCCTCAAACCGTGAAGTTTAAGAGCCTTGGCTTCCTGTCTCCACAAAGCTTTCCACTGTATTTGAGAAGACTGGTCCAACACTGCAGATATTAAATCATTCCAATCTGAGGGAGTTATCTTATTGGTCATAGCCTATGTACTTAGTAACTGTTTTACACAAGGGCTGTGGACCCCAAAAGTCATTATCGGATTCTTAATGGATTTCATATCTTTCATGGGAATAGGTTCCCATTTCTGTGTAGTGGAACCAGACTGGTTCCCCCGTGATGATGGCCTTTCTACTACAGTTACTGGAAAGGCCACCTTAGGATGTCTAGTAGCCGTATTTCGTTTATTTCCTAGTGGCCTAGCATCTGTTGACTCAACTTCTAATATTTCAGAGGATGTATCTTCTAAAGATTGAAATTTTGCAACCATGTCATCCTTGAGGTCTCAGATTTCCTGCATTAAAAATTGTTCCAATTCCTTGGACTGTTCATTGAGGTTTTCTATTTCCTCCACTAAAAATTGTCCCAAGTCCTCAGATTGTTCATTAAGGTCTTGGATTTTCTGCATTAAAGATTGTTTTAAATCTTTGGACTGTTCAGCTAAACGAGATTCCAAGCTTTTCACACCATCCTCCCTAAAAACTCCAACGGCATCTATTTTTCCTTCCAGAAAACACATTCGGTCCACTAGATTGCCATTATTATCAGACATAGATTGAATTGACCCTGCAAATTTTGAAAATTCCTCCTGGTTAGATTCCATCTTAGCCATCAATGTAGTGGACATCGAATTGAATGTGTCTCGAAGGCTGTCCTGGTCAAATTTAACCAAATCCCCTTGTTCCTGAATTTTTAACTCTAACTTTTGAATTGACTCTGATAATTTGGAGAGTTCCACCTGATTAGACTCAGTCTTAACCATAAATGCAGTAGACATTGAATTAAACGTAACCAAATCCACTTGTTCCTGAATTTTTGACTCTAATTTTTGAATTGACTCTGTTAATTTGGAAAGTTCAACCTGGTTAGAGTCAGTCTTAACCATAAATGTAGCGGACATTGAATTAAATGTAACCAAATCCACTTGTTCCTGAATTTTTTGACTCTAATTTTTT
>NW_024432220.1:0-6168 GCF_017639785.1 Mesocricetus auratus
CGAATAGAATATTCTACAAGGAAAGCTATGACCCAATGTTGTTAACTGCATGCATGAAAACACCAAGAATAAATAATCTCACACCATAAAAAAATAAAAGATGGGAAACACAACACACATACATACACCACCACTTTGTATACCTCAACCAACAAATGACAGGATACAGTAATCATTGGACATTGATATCTCTCAATATCTATGAACGCAAATTCCCAAAGAAAGGAGACAATAACAAAATGAGAGTGAAAACAGAATCCATTCTTCTTCTGTATTCAAGAAATATATCACAACATCAAAGATAGACATTACCAGACAAAAACATTGGAAAACACTTTCCAAGCAAATGGATTTGAGTAAGAAGAGAGTAGCCATCAAATACCTAACAAAATATAATTTAAAGCAAAGATGATCAAAAGACATTCACCAAGGTCACATTTAAATTCTTAATATCTATGCCCCTGAAGAAAGGGGCACTAATATGTGTAAGAGAAACATTACTAAAGCTTAAACTGAACACCAACCCTCAAATCTTGAAAATTGGAGTCATCAATACTCTAATCTTAAACATACAGATCATCCACTCAAAAACTACATAGAAAATTAATGTACATAACCAATATCTACATAATATTTCACTCAAACACAAAAGATTAAACCTTTCTTCAGCAACTCACAGATCATTCTCCAAAGCTGAACATGTATTTTTACAAAGCCAGTCTTAACAACTCCAAGAAAAGTAAAATAACTCCCTGCATGTTGACAAACAACAACTGATAAAGCTATGTTTCAACAAGAGAAAGCAAACAAACTGATGGAAGCTAAATTACTCACTACTGAATGACTCTTTTGCCAAGACAGAAATGAAGAAAGAAATTAAAGACTTCCTAGAATTCAATCAAAATAAATTCAAAAAATCCAAACTTATGGGACTTGAAAGAAAGAGGTGCGTATAGGAGAGTTCATACCAGGAAGTTCTTCTATAAATATACTGGAGAGATATCATACTAGGAACTGAACAGCACACTTGAAAACACTTGAATGAAAAAAAAGCAAGCACACACAAGTGGAGCAGCTGAAATAAATAAAACACCAAGAGAGCAGTACCAAGAATCAATAAAACAAAGAGTTGGTTCATTGAGACAAATCAGTAAGATTGACAAATCCTTATCTAAACTAAATAAGAGACAATCAATGAATACCTAACTTAAACTTAAGAGAAACAAAAGGGACCAGTGCTGCCATCCAGGTATAGGGTGACACATGGTACCTGACTACTGTCTAGGGATACATCTTGCTCCATGAGTTTACTGCAGTCAGGGTCTTTGCCCAAAAATAACTCTTTGGATATCTGAGCAACACCAAATAAACTGATAGGTAATCTTTGCTTTTTTCATTAACCCCATCAGGCACAGTCTCCAACAGTATTTCTGTTCATCATTAGCTCATGGACCTAATGATTTCCCCTGGAATAGCCACAACCTGTGGTAAACCCTTAGCTTAGCATTTGGGGGTTATAAAAACTCCAATTATCCTATTATTCCTGGGTTGTCTCTCAAACCCTAGATTAGGTTAAAAAAAACCATTGTGGCAGAAAATAAACCTTACATATTTTGACTCAAAGTATTTGGGTTGGTGGTCTTTACTCTCCTTCAATCATAAGAGTACTTCCCATTTTGTCTCTTTTCCTTAAGTTTTGATACATGTCCTCATTCCTGATCTGTCTGTGCCTGTGTCACATACCTGTATTAAGCTGTTGTATTCTTCCATTATGTTAAATCATTGGATAATGTGGCACTCTTCCTACCCAAATGCAATAAACATTATAACCTCCTTATTGGAGGAGCATTCAAATGTCTTTTTGGTTATATTGATAATTAAACCCTTCTAATATTGTTATTTCCTAATTATCCCGATGGTATAAGGACATCAGAAGCCCTAAATGTCCTAGAAGAAGTCGGAGCTTGCTGTTATATGTGATGGGAAAATTCTCCCTACTTGTCCTCTGTCTCCACTTTGTCCTATCTTGGAAAGACTTTCTAAGCATAGACCACACAGAAATAAGTTCATTGATTCAATCAGCTCAACCATCACAGTATGAAACTCATATAAGAATGGCTGCAATATCACTTATCTGTTATTTGAAAACAAATCAATGAATTGATTTGGATTGTTGGATTTTTTTCCTTTTGTTTCCATTGCTAGACTTATTGCAGGTGGTCACTTAGTAGCATAGGGGATTCTTCACCAGGTGGGTTCAGGGTCAAGTTGTTAGGTATCCTATCCCAAAAATTATTCATTTGAAGGTATCACACTTTCTAATTTGAAGACTACACATTGGAAGATAGATACTCGTCAGTAACTTTTCAATATATTTTGAAGCCTTTGAAAACCAGAATGCTCTTACAATTTTAAGTCCAGCAGAGTAAACCTGGACTTTCAAAGATTGAAGAGGAGAGAACTCACCAGTGAATGATGAAAATTAAGAGGTAATGAGAAGCAGAAACTTGGGAGTCAGCATGATTGAGTGAGAGGTCTTTAGTATCTTCTCATAGCACACAAGGAAATGGATCAGGGAGAGTGTATTAAAGGAGGATCAATTGAGGTGAAGGGCCAAGATCACCAATGGAATTTCCTGGAGCTGTTCCTGGGACTGAAAATATCCATGGAATGAAAAGGAAGAAAAAGACAGCCATTTTCAAAGGGTACTTCCTGGTTCTGTTTAATGACCACCATACAAGGATTCTTCCATCCTAACCTCCATATTGGTAATACTGAGTCTCCTGAGTGAAGAAAAGTATCTCTTCCTGGAACATATTCATGGAAAGAATACTCTTTTTTTCAGAGACAGGGTTTTTTCTGCTTAATATAACTGGATGTCCTGGAAATAACTCTTTATAACAGACGGGCCCTGGACTCAAAGAGATCTGCCTGCTTCTGCCTCCCAAGTGCTGGGATTAAAGGTGTGTGCCACCACAGCAGGGTGGTAGAAATAATTAACAACATGAGAAGAGTAAATAACAACTCTGTAGGAATGGAAAGCTTTTCTTGATTTATGGAAAATTATCTCAGGCAAACAAGTTTCAATTGTGATGGGTACACTTGATTCCCAGCCGGCCTGTTTACCTGATGCTGCTGGAGGAACCACTGCTTCCCTGGACTCCCAGCCTCCTCTCGTTTCCTAGTCTTTTTGGTGGGAGAGAAGATCTGGAGTCTGGGGTGCTTGGCTCCCGCCGGGATTGGGAGCTCTGTGCAGTTTCCAGGAGATCTGCAGGAGAGGATGTGGTGAAAGGGGGACACTCCTCCATTGCTGGTGGGAGTGCCAACTGGTTCAGCCACTTTGGAAATCAGTATGGAGATTCCTCAGAAAAATGGGAATAAAACTACCACAAGACCCAGCAACTCCACTCTTAGGCATATATCCAAAAGACGCCCATTCATACAACAAAGATGTCTGTTCCACTATGTTCATAGCAGCTTTATTTGTAATAGCCAGAACTTGGAAGCAACCTAGATGTCCCTCACCCGAAGAGTGGATAGAGAAAATGTGGTACATCTACACAATGGAGTACTATTCAGCAGAAAAAAATAATGGAATCATGAGATTGGCAGGCAAATGGATGACACTAGAAGAAACCATCCTGAGTGAGGTAACCCAGTCACAAAAAGAGAAACATGGCATGTACTCTCTCATATATGGATTTTAGACATAGATCTGGGGAGTGCCAGCCTACAATCCTATGGCCAGAGAGTCTGGGAAACAGAAACTTCATTTAGTGGCTGATCGAAGAAGAGGCAGACTCCCTTGGTTAAGTACTGAGCTGAACTCAAGAAAGCCAGTAACAGAGAGGGAGGACTGATGACCAAAGGGATTAAGACTGGGCTGGTTTAACCCCCAGAAATAGCTGACAAGACAAAGGTTAACTCTTGAATCCCAGGCTGATGCCTGGGAATCCAGCATGGGACTGATCAAGACCCCCTGAATCTGGGTGTCAATGAGGAGGCCTAGGGACTCTATTGAGCCTTGGGCAGCAGATCAGTACCCATCCCAATTATACACACAGACTTTGGACTCCCATAGAACAATGTGAGGTGCACTCTCACCCTGAACTCTTGGGGAAGGGTCTAGGACCTGCCCTATATGAAATGACAGACTATGGACACCCCATGGAGGGCCTCACCCTCCCTGGGGGAATGAGGGGATAATGGGGGGGGTTGGGGGGAGGACACCGGAAGAGGGAGGGAATGGGAGAGGGACCTGGAACTGACTTGTGAAGCAACCTTGTTTCTTATCTAAATTTAAACTGGAAAATAAAAAAAAAGAAAATGTTGCTCTTGTAAAAGACCCTTGTTCAGTTCCCAGGACACACAGGGGACTTTTCTACCACCTGAAACTGGAGATTCAGAGAATCTGAGGTTGTCCTCACATCCTCATGGCCACATCTGCAGATAATATTTTAATCAAATAAAAAATAATAAAACTTTTGAATCAGTTTATGATTCCAGTGGAGTTTCTATTTGAACAAACTCATTTTAGTCTGTCCAGCTGTGGATTTTATGGAGGGGAGACTATAATAAGGATGTATTGCATGTGAGAAAAATAAATAAAAAGAAAAAATATAAACAATTCGAAAGACATGTGAGGAGAAGTATTTGGACAGATCTGCAAAGGGACAAAGAACATGTAGACTCCTGTGTCCTGTGTAAATGCCCATCAAAAGGTGCCATAACAGAGGAGGAGAGCAAGGATACCTTGATAGAGGGAGCTTTTATGGGCTTAATGAGAAGCCTGGCACTATGGAAATTGCCAGGAATCCACAAGGATGAGACCCAAATAAGAATCTAGGCAATAGTGGAGAAGGTACCTTAAATATCCTTCCCCTATAGTGAGATTGATAACTATGTTAAATGTCATCATAGACCCTTCATCAGGTAGCTGATGGAAGCAGAAGTAGAGATTCTCAGCTAAGCACTGAACCAAACTCCTGGAATCCAGTTTTAGAGGAGCAAAGGAGTCAAGGCTATGCAGGAGAAAGGCACAGAAACAGCTGACCTGAGCAAGTGGGAGCTCACCGATTCTAGAAATTCAGCTAAGACGCCATCATGAGCCTGACCTAGGACCCCTGAATGTGGGTGTCAGCTGGGAGGTTTGGGAAGTCTCTGGGGCCAAGGGGAGAGGAACGAGTATTTTTCTCTAGTGCATGAGCTAGCATTTTGGAGCCCATTCCTGTTGGAGGGATTGTCTCTCATCCTAGATACAGGGAGGGGGGATGGCTTGCTCCAAATGATGTGACAGACACTGATGATCCCCAGGGCAATATCTCACCCTCTCTGAGGAGTAGATGAAGGTGCCATAGAAAGATGGTGGGGTAATGTGTGGATGAGATTGTTATGTAAAATAAGCTTATTTAATATAAATAAAATGTTTTAAAAAGAAAGAAAACAAAGGTGACTTCAGCAGTTCAGTATCAAGTAGATACGTTTTCAGTCTGTGTAGTGTCAGCCTCTTTCCCAAGCCATCCTTGTAATTCAGAATGGGCTCAGAGTCAAAAAAGGCATGGTAGCTGAGATGGGTGTTTTTTATGGGCAAAATGACATGCATATCCATCCATCAAGACTTATCTGGTTAGATCTTTTCCTCAATGCCAGTTCTGCCAACTGCCGAGTCCAACACAGAGACACAGATATGTCACCATTTCCCTAGACTGATCAGTCAAAACCCTGATGACAGGAGGACTACATTAGACCACTTCTTCTGTGGAAGGGACAAAACTTTGTCCTTACTGGAGTAGACACTTATTCTGGCTATGGGTTTACCTTTCCTGCATGTAATGATTTTACCAAAATTACCTTGACAACCATCATGATATTCCACACAGTATGTCTTCTGACCAAGGAACTAAATTCTTGGCCTGAGAGGTACAACATCCATGGAGTCCACTGGTATTACAACATTTACCAACTTCCTAAATTAGCTGGCATAACAGAAAAGATGTAATGGCATTTTGAAGACAGTGACAGAGCCATTGAGGTGGAACCAGCCCTTAATTCTAGCAGATGATTCTCCACGAGGCAGTATATGATTTGAATAACTGCCAAATATAGTATTTGGATTCTCCATAGCCAAGATTAATGGTTCCTGTCACTAGGTTAGATAGAGGAATAGAT
>NW_024432221.1:0-13982 GCF_017639785.1 Mesocricetus auratus
GTGTGAGGAGCCGCCCTCGCTATCGCTATCGCCATTAGAAGATGGCGCTGACATCTGCTGTCAGTTGGAGTTTACCGTTTAAGCTGTGCCTCACCCGTCATCTGGGGTGATGAGCAAACCACCAATCCCGGCTCTACACGTCTCACTCGGAGCTCCTAGGCTTATATAAGGGGCTGGGTTTCTTAGCTTGGGGTCTCCCTTTCAGAAGCTGATCATCTATCTCTCAAGATGTATTAAAGCTTTACTGCAGAAGGATCCGAGTGTCCTGCGTCGTTCTTGCTGGTGAGACGGTAGCGCGGGACATCTGGTGCCGAAACCCGGGAACTCTTCAACATCGCCGGCGCCACGGGAGACCCCTCGGAAGACGGGGCGGATTCAGAACTGCAGGGACGTAAGTTCAGAGAGGTATGCTTTATCCTGAACACCCCTTTTCTCGACTTTGGCCTTAGTTTGTCATCACCGTGGGACGGGTCAGTGGAGGCTTTGGTGCTAGTCCTGTTTGTCCTTCTTCATCGTGGCTGGTGCTGACAGAACGGTGCTGTCAGTCTGGTAAAGGAGTCGAGCGCCGTTTTTTAGATAAGCCGCCAGCGCGATGGGATTGTCACAGTCAGTGGTTAGTGCCCTACAGACTGTGCTAAAACAAAGAGATCTCAAAATTGCACCACGAACACTTCAAAATTTTGTGAAGGAGGTAGATAGAGTGGCACCATGGTATGCTTGTTCCGGGTCCCTCACTGTGGCCTCATGGAACAAGCTAGGTAAAGAACTAGACAGGAAGCATGCAGAAGGAGATCTCCGCTTAGGTACCAAAGCCATTTGGAAGCTAGTTAAAAACTGCTTGGAGGATGAGGCCTGTCACCCTGCTATAGTAGAAAGTCAGGGAACCTTAGAGGAAGTTCAGGATAGCATGTCAGAAACTGAACGGAGTGAGAGAATGGGAGCTCGCAAAAGGAAAGACATGTCTAAGAAAAAAGGCCCTCCCCAAGAAGTTAAGAAAGGGGGAGAGAAAGAAGGGAGTGATCATTCACCCCCTAACAAATCTAAGAAAAAGAAAAAGCCAGAATCTAGCCTATACCCTATGGTAGAGCTAGAAGCCTTGGAGCTAGATAATTCCGATTCTGACACTCTGGATTCTAGCAAAGAAGGTAGTCTAGAGGAGGAGGTGGCACGGTATGAGGAAGAAAGATATCACCCTGATAGACACCGGCCACTGAAAACAAAAATGAATGTGAGGCCACCGCCTATAAATCCGGCGGGCTCACGCCCCTCGGCGCCTCCGCAGTATGAGCTTCGGCTGAATACTGGTACTGACTCCTTTTTACCTTTAGAGGAACGGAGAAAAATACAAATGGCTTTTCCAGTATTCGAGAATGCGGAAGGCGGAAGAGTACATACCCCCGTAGATTACAATCAAATCAAAGAATTGGCCGAATCCGTTCGTAATTATGGGGTCAATGCTAACTTTACCACAATACAGGTGGAAAGGCTTGCTAATTTTGCCATGACTCCCACTGACTGGCAGACGACAGTGAAAGCAGTGCTTCCCAACATGGGACAATACATGGAATGGAAGGCTCTCTGGTATGATGCAGCCCAGGCACAAGCTAGAGTTAATGCCACGGCTGAAGATGAGAATCAGAGGCAGTGGACATTTGAAATGCTGACAGGTCAGGGTCAACATGCCCTTAATCAAACCAACTACATCTGGGGTGTCTATGGTCAGGTGTTGGCCGCTGCTATTAAAGCAAGGAAGGCCCTCACAAAAAAAGGGGAGAATCCAGTGGACACCTTACAAAGATTGTCCAAGGACCTCAAGAGCCATTTTCAGACTTTGTGGCCAGAATGACCGAGGCCGCCGGTCGCATCTTTGGTGATTCAGAACAAGCTATGCCCCTAATTGAGCAACTTGTCTATGAACAAGCAACCCAGGAATGTCGAGCGGCTATCGCCCCTCGCAAAAGCAAAGGTTTACAAGATTGGCTCAGAGTGTGCAGGGAGCTGGGGGGACCCCTAACCAATGCAGGACTAGCTGCCGCCATTTTACAAACGCACAGGCGTGGAGATTTATCTAGTCGAAAAGCTTGTTTTAATTGTGGGAAAATGGGGCACCTTAAGAAAGATTGTCAATCCCCTGAAAGAACAAGAGAACTGGAGCTTTGCCGTCGTTGTGGTAAAGGTTATCATAGGGCTAGTGAATGCAGGTCAGTCCGGGATATGAAAGGGAGGCTTCTGCCCCCTATTGAAGAACCCAAGGTACCCCAATCAAAAAACGGGTCACGGGGCCCATGGTCCCAGGGCCCTCAGAAATATGGGAACCGATTTCAGAAAAGCAATCAAGAGGAAGTAGAGGCTTCCGAGGAACCCCCGGAATGGATTTGCGTGCCACCTCCAACTTCTTACTCATGCCCCAAATGAATGTTCAACCGGTCCCAGTCCATTCCCCTGGACCTTTGCCCCCTGCCACCATTGGGCTTATTCTGGGCCGTGGCTCCGTAACTTTACAGGGACTCATTATATATCCTGGGATTGTTGACCCGTATCATAAAGAGGAGATTCAAGTTCTCTGTTCTAGCCCTCGGGGTGTATTTTCTATAAAGCAGGGAGATAGAATTGCACAACTGGTGTTGCTGCCCTCCCTCGGGGATGGAGAAACCTACACTTTACAAAAAAAGGCTATGGGATCTTCTGGAAGTGATTCAGCCTATCTGGCTATACGCCTAAATGAGAGACCTACAATAAAATTGTTAATTAATAGAAAAGAATTTGAAGGGATAATGGATACGGGAGCAGACAAAAGCATTATTTCACTCCATTGGTGGCCGAAGTCTTGGCCCACTGTTGTTTCATCTCATTCTCTACAAGGTCTTGGATACCAGTCCTCTCCTGCCATCAGTGCCTCAGCCTTAACCTGGCGGAACGCTGAGGGCAAACAGGGATGCTTTACCCCCTATGTGTTGCCACTCCCTGTAAATTTATGGGGACGGGATGTGTTACAAGCCATGGGCATGACCCTAACTAATGAATACTCCTCCCAGGCATCAGCCATTATGGCAAAGATGGGGTATACAAAGGGTAGAGGCTTGGGTAGGCAAGAACAAGGCAGAATAAAACCCATTACGCAACATATAAATCGGGGTAGAAAAGGACTGGGTTTTATTTAGGGGCCGTTGAGGCTTCACGACCCATACCGTATAAAACAGAGGAGCCGTTATGGGTCTCTCAATGGCCTCTATCCTCTGAAAAATTAGAGGCTGTCACAGGATTAGTGCAAGAACAGGAACGGCTGGGGCATCTAGAGCCTTCTACCTCGCCATGGAATACACCAATTTTTGTTATTAACAAGAAATCTGGGAAGTGGAGATTACTCCATGACCTGCGGGCCATTAACAATAAGATGCATCTTTTTGGCCCTGTTCAAAGAGGACTTCCTTTGCTTTCTGCACTTCCTCAAGATTGGAAGCTTATTATTATAGATATTAAGGATTGTTTCTTCTCTATTCCACTTTACCCACGGGATAGACCAAGGTTTGCCTTCACTATCCCTTCTCTTAATCATATGGAACCAGACAAGAGATTTCAGTGGAAGGTACTGCCGCAAGGCATGGCCAATAGCCCAACAATATGTCAGCTGTATGTGCAGGAGGCTTTGGAGCCAATTATGAAGCAGTTTACATCTTTAATCATGATCCATTATATGGACGATATTCTTATTAAAACAGTGGGGATTAGAGATTGCCTCAGAAAAGGTTCAAATTGCAGATACAGTCCTCTTTTTGGGCTCAATGATTACTCCCAAAAATATAGTTCCTCAGAAAATAGAAATTCGCAAAGACCACTTACAAACATTAAATGATTTTCAGAAACTTCTGGGAGATATAAATTGGTTGAGGCCCTTTTTAAAAATTCCATCTGCTGATCTAAAACCCCTCTTCGATCTCCTGGAGGGTGAGCCTCATATCTCCTCACCCAGAAAATTTACCCCTGCTGCCCACCGAGCCTTACAGATGGTGGAAGAGACCTTACAGGAAGCACAATTACAACGTATTGAGGAGTCACTACCTTTTAATCTGTGTGTTTTTAAGACAGCTCAATTGCCAACTGCAGTCCTGTGGCAACATGGACCATTACTTTGGATTCATCCAAATGCTTCCCCTGCTAAGATTATTGACTGGTACCCTGATGCTGTTGCACAGCTCGCGCTTCGCGGAATAAAAGCAGCTGTTACGCATTTTGGCAGGGATCCTGATTCCTTGATTGTGCCTTATACTGCTGCACAAGTTCAGACCTTGGCAGCCACATCTAGTGATAGGGCAGTTTTAGTTACTTCCTTTTCAGGACAAATTGATAATCATTTTCCAAAGCATCCAATTTTACAGTTTGCCCTAAACCAGGCTATAGTGTTTCCACAAGTGACAGCTAAAGACCCACTCCCAGATGGGACTGTGGTGTACACTGATGGATCGAAAACTGGTATGGGAGCTTATGTGGTCAAGGATAGGGTTATATCTAAACAATATAATGAAACTCAATATTGTATCAGATTCCTCTTATGTGGTTAATGCAGTGGCATTAGACCATTGCAGATGTGGCAGATGGATGTTACTCATATTCCCTCTTTTAGAAGGCTTCAATATATTCATGTTTCTGTTGACACCTGTTCTGGCGTAATGTTCGCCACGCCCCTAACAGGGGAAAAGGCCTCATATGTGATTCAACATTGCCTTGAGGCCTGGAGTGCTTGGGGAAAACCCAGAATTTTAAAAACAGACAATGGACCAGCATATACCTCTCAAAAATTCTGACAGTTTTGTCGGCAAATGGATGTTACCCATCTAACTGGCCTACCTTATAACCCTCAAGGACAGGGCATTGTGGAACGTGCCCATCGTACACTCAAATCATATCTGATTAAACAAAAGGGGAGTATTGAGGATGTTCTACCCTCGGTACCAAGAGTTGCTGTGTCCATGGCACTTTTTACCCTTAATTTCTTGAACTCTGATGCCCAAGGCCACACTGCGGCCGATCGCCACAGTTTAGAGCCTGATAGGCCAAAAGAAATGGTAAAATGGAAAGATGTCTTGACTGATCTCTGGAAAGGCCCGGATCCTATTCTTATAAGATCCAGGGGAGCTGTGTGTGTTTTTCCACAGGAGGAAGAAAACCCCCTGTGGATCCCTGAAAGACTCACTCGAAGAGCTCCTTCACAACTCCAGAATAAGAAGGATGGAGGCCAAGTGGGTGATGAAGACTCATCAGGGTAGAGTTACCGTGGGCCATCATGTCTACCTTCCCCCTACCGATGCCAGTGATGCATAATGCCCAGGAGTTCCCTAGATTTTTCACAACTAATAGAGAGTTGGGGCTTGCCTTTTTGCCTTTAGATCCTCAGATACAGAGTTTTCAGGATGAGAGAACCTTGTCATTGGTAGGAAGCTTGTGCTTTACTGTGATTTCTTCATTAAAGGATAATTTTATTCATATGGATCCAGAAAGATCTAATGCTAATACTTTTGAATTAATGGAAGCTGTACTTATCTTTCTCCTATGGCAATGATTGCTGGAGGATATAGTGAAAAGGGACAGATTACTTTTGATTGGAAAGGGGCATTAGGCAACAGTCTGAGTGAGGGACAGAGCTCTGGATCATCTGATTGGTCCTCCTCCAATGTTAAGTATACCCCTTTTAAGAGAACTAATTATTCAGCTGCTCCAATTTGTGTTTGGCTGCCCTTTATTTGGGTTGTGAGTAATGACACCTTAGGTAAGAATCAGAAAGAAATAAATTGCTCTGCTTAGAATTGTTTTTATGCATTATGCTGGGATGCTATTAAGCACCCTTTTGCTTTGGTAATGCGCATGCCTCGATTTGTTCCAGTTCCTGTTGAGGTGCCAAGTAGTTTGTTTAGGGAAAAGCGAGATTTTTGGGATCTCTGCTATTATTGTGGGCCTGATAGCCGCCGCCGCGGTTACTACTTCATTTACCGCCTCGGCCCTTGCACTTTCTGCCACTGTGCAGACAACTCAAACCGTTAATGAACTATCGGCCACTGTGACCATGGCCCTAGATAAACAGGCCACTGCCAATTCTCAGATACAAGGAGGCCTGATGTTGGTAAACCAACAGATTAATTTGGTTCAGGAACAATTGGATATATTGTGGCAGATGGCCCAATTGGGATGTGAACAAAAGTTGCCTGGCCTTTGTGTTCACTTCAGTACAATATGAGAATTTTACAAGAGCAGCTGTCAAAAGCTCTGTCTCAACATTTATTACAGAATTGGACTTTTGAGTTTGAGCAGACACTCCGTGAGTTGAGAGTGGCGATCCTGCAAGTGAATTCGACGCGTCTGGATCTTTCTCTGATGGAAGGCCTCTCCTCCTGGATTTCATCTGCATTTTCTTATTTTAAGGATTGGGTGGGGGTGGGATCATTTAGCCTAGTTCTCTGCTGTGGAATAGTGTTGATGCTTTGGATGGTGTGTAAGCTCAGAGCCCAAACAAAAGAGACAAAGTGATGGTGGCACAAGCACTTGCTGCCTTAGAACACGGAGCCTCCCCTGACATTTGGTTAACCATGTTAAAGCAATAGGTCGCTGGCCTCCTGGCTCTTGCACCCCACGAGGCTAGTCTCATTGCACGGGATAGAGTGGGTAGGCTTCAGCAGCCCAAGGAGTTGCAAGGCTAAGCACTGCACAGGAGAGGTCTGCGGTATAACGACTTTCTCCTGGGAGATAAGTCATCTTGCATGAAGGTTCTATGTCATGATCTCCTTCCCCCAGAAAAACGACATCGGGACTGGTCAGGGCTCCCTCTGGGGATAAGACCCTGGAGAGGAGCTTTGTACATGTTCCAAATTTGCACATGGGGATTTGACCTCTATCTCCACTCCAAAGTTGTGGGTGTCCTATGGCTTCAAAAATAAATGAATAGGGGGAGATGTGAGGAGCCGCCCTCGCTATCGCTATCGCCATTAGAAGATGGCGCTGACATCTGCTGTCAGTTGGAGTTTACCGTTTAAGCTGTGCCTCACCCGTCATCTGGGGTGATGAGCAAACCACCAATCCCGGCTCTACACGTCTCACTCGGAGCTCCTAGGCTTATATAAGGGGCTGGGTTTCTTAGCTTGGGGTCTCCCTTTCAGAAGCTGATCATCTATCTCTCAAGATGTATTAAAGCTTTACTGCAGAAGGATCCGAGTGTCCTGTGTCGTTCTTGCTGGCGAGACGGTAGCACGGGACAAGAGGGTAAGAAAGGATTGTTGGAGTTGGCACTCCCACTGGCAGTGGAGGAATATTCCTTTTTCTTGACATCCATTCCAGGATAAAGATTTGTTGGTGTTTTTTATTATTGCCATTCTGACAGGGGTAAGGTGGTATCTCAGAGTTGTTTTGATTTGCTTTTCCCTAATGGCTAAGGATGTTGTGCACTTTCTTTTCTTTTCTTTCTTTTGTTTTTGGTTTTTCAAGACAGGGTCTCTCTGTGGCTTTGGAGGCTGTCCCGGAACTCGCTCTATAGACCTGGCTGGTCTCAAACTCACAGAGATCCACCTGTCTCTGCCTCCCATGTGCTACGATAAAGGGCTTGTGCCTCCACCGTCCAGTGAGCACTTTCTTAATTGTCTATCAAACATTTTAGAATCCAGTACTGAAAATTCTCTATTTAGTTATGTACCCCACATTTTACTTGTATCTTTTAGTGTTTATGGGACTAGCTTCTTGAGTCCTTTGTAAATTTTCGAGGTCATATATGGGGTTGGTGAATAACTTTTCCCATTTTTTGGGCTGCCATTTTATCTTGTTGACTGTGTCCTTTGCCTTATAGAAGATTCTCAATTTCAGGAGGATGTATTTGTCAATTGTTGATCTCAGTGTCTGTGCAACTATTGTTATGTTCAGGATGATTCCCCTGTACTAATTCAAGGGTACTTCCCCCTTTCGCTTCTAAGATGTTCAGTATGGCTGGATTTATGTTTAGGTCTTTGAACCATTTGGACTTAAATTTTGTGCATAGCGATAGCCATGGATCGATCTGTAGTCTTCTACATGCCAGCATCCAATTATTCCATCACATTTTGCTGAACAATATTTTTTTCTATTGTATAATTTTAGTATCTTTGCCAAAAATTAAGGATTTGAAACTGTGTGAGGAAATATCCATGTTTTCAATTCAATACTGTAGAGAGCTGCGAAATGCCGCACCCATAAGATGGTGCTGGCTTCAGCCTCTGCTAGCCCGACAGCAAGTGCTCTCTGTGATAAACAACTCCTTATTTGGTCAAGGCTGGATATCTGGCTTGCTTCCTCGTATGTGGACCTATCTGCTGTCGCCACATGGCTTACCGGGGTTGGCCGCCCAAGGGCCTTTTTAAGCTGTGGGCGGGCACTCCCTGGGGTCAGAAGATTTGTTCAAGGTCCTGAATAAACTGCTTGTGAGAAGGATTCCTGAGTCGTGTCTTCCTTGCTGGTCGAGGTGGTCGTGACAGTTGGTGGCCCGTATGGGGACGCTCGAACGAAGAAAGGAATTCAGAACTCACAGCGGTCACGGGGTGCACCGGTAAGTCCCCAGGTAAGGCGGGGATCCGCGAAAAGAACGGGATTATTGTTCTCACCCGTAGAGAAGGGGAGAACGGTCAGCAGAGCCGCGTAAAAGCGGATGGGAAAGCTAAGCAGTAGAGCCGCGTCAAAGCGGACGGGACAAAAAGGAAAGTAGTAGAGCCGCGTCAAAGTGGATGGGACAAAAAGGAAAGTAGTAGAGCCGCGTCAAAGCGGACGGAGTAAAAGTAAAACAAAGGGTATTATTATTATTTTTTCTTGGCCCTTTGGGTGGTATTTAATTTTATTTTTTTGGGTTTTCTTTTCACTGTTTGTTATTAAAACATGGGTAATTCCACATCCTGCCCAATTTTTCTGGCACTCAACGAGTTGCTGCGATCAAAGAATCTTAGACTAAAAAAGGGACCACAACAAGAGCGGGGCAAAAAAAGGACTGGGACAAGAGCAGTTGGTTTGCTCCTCTCTGTAGGTAAAGAGAGAGCAGGACAAATGGTTCGTGGAGCAGCGAACCAAAAGTAAAAAGCAGCGAACCAAAACATTGTTAGCTTGGCTAGCAGGGAACCCAAAGTAAAAGCTAAAAAGCAACATTAGAAGCTTAAAAGAAACATTGTTAGTTTGGCTAGCAGCAACCGGAAAGTAAAAACATTGTTAGTTTGTCTATGGGCGCTTCTCAGTTGCACCCAATTTTTTGGCTCTGAATGAGCTGCTTCATTCTAAGAAATTAAGATTTTTGGAAGTTAGGGAGAGATCTTGATTTTACATGGGACTGAGAAACAATATGGAAAATACACAGAAATTCTGGATACTGTATACTATTGTGTTTTTCAGTTTTTTTGATTGCTCAGGAAGGAACAACTGCTAAAGTACACTTGATGATAAATGCTGCTGAATTATTTCAAACGCTCAGAGGTGGTGTTCGGCCTGTCTAGAGACTAGTAAAAAGTTCCCTTGAGGATCAGAAATGTAGTGAGGCAGTTAAAAAGGGGAGAAATGCTTTAGAACAATTACAAGAGGAGAGATCAGAGCAGGCAAATGGTGAAAAGGGAGGAAAACAGAAAAGAAGGATGTACTCAGCTCTAGAAGACTCAGAGTCTACGGACTCCGAGGAGAATGAGGAGGAACTCCAAACAATTGTCATGATCCCCATGGTATGAACAGTGCCCCCTTCCAGCAATGAAAAGGTAGATTTGCAAACATGTAGACAGCAATGAAAAGGTAGATTTACAAACATGCAGACAGGATATCCAGGACAGGTGTTTGAACAGGTGGATCAGATAGCCATTAAGGCTTGGAAAATCACTGCCAAATTAAGGAGAAGTGAGTGGCAATCTTGGCACCTGGAGGCTGCGAGTGGAAAATGCAAGGATTATATGTGTTCCTGTTCAGTATGCCAATTTTACAAAAGCTACAAATTTGTCCAAGTATTTCTCCAGTTTTCTTTTACAGAATTGGTCACTTAAATTTGAAGGAGTTGAGGCTGGCAGTGGTCCGTGTGAATTCCACCAGAGTGGACCTTTCCTTTGCATCGGGATTATCATCCTGGCTGACTTCTACAATGGACCATCTTAAGGAGTGGGCGGGTATAGGAGCATTAACAGGTCTCTTGGTGTTGGTCTCCCAGGTTTGCTTGTGGTTTCTATATAAGATTAGAGTCACACAAAAAGACACAATGCAGCCATGATCATTCAGGCCTTTACTGCTATTGAAGCAGGACAGTCCCCCACAGGCATGGTTAGCCACCTTAAAAACTAATTAAATACGCTCAGGATGCGAGGCAGAGCACTGCACTCTGAGTCAGCTAATAATGACCCAGAGAAGAGCATGTCTGATTGCATGCGGGTTGGTACCCAAGAGTCCCGCCTCTGGAAAAAAGGGTATCGGACGGGTCTGATGTTTGTTGGGTGGATGACGCCAAACAAAAATCAGTACAATGTCCCTGTCATTGTCAGAGATCAGACCTCTACTCTTGCCTGTTGCATTTTAAACAAAAAAGGGGGAACTGTAGAGAGCTGCGAAATGCCGCACCCTTAAGATGGTGCTGGCTTCAGCCTCTGCTAGCCCGACAGCAAGTGCTCTCTGTGATAAACAACTCCTTATTTGGTCAAGGCTGGATATCTGGCTTGCTTCCTCGTATGTGGACCTATCTGCTGTCGCCACATGGCTTACCGGGGTTGGACGCCCAAGGGCCTTTTTAAGCTGTGGACGGGCACTCCCTGGGGTCAGAAGATTTGTTCAAGGTCCTGAATAAACTGCTTGTGAGAAGGATTCCTGAGTCGCGTCTTCCTTGCTGGTCGAGGTGGTCGTGACACAATACCATTTGGGCTACCTGTCTATTTTTGAGCTAATGCCAAGCTGTTTCAGGACTATAGCTCTATAATAGTGCTTGAAGTTAGGGATGGCATGCCTCTGGCAATTCCTTCATTGTACAGGGCTGTTTTGTCTATCCTGGTTCTTCGCTTTTGCATATAATGTAGATTAATGTTCTTTCAAAGTCTGTGAATAATTTTGCTGGTATTTTGATGGGCATTGCATTGAATTTGTATATCTCTTTGTTAAGATTCCCATTTTGCTATGTTGATACTACCTGTCAAGAAGCATGGGAGATATTTAAAGTTCCAGGTATCTATTATAATTTCTTTCTTTAAAGACAAAAAGTTCTTGGAATACAGTTCTTTTGCTTGTTTGGTTAATGTTACCCCAAGTATTTTATGTTTTTTGTTGCAATTGTAAATGGTGATGTTTCTCTGATTTCTTTCTCATTGCTTTTATCTTCTGATATAGTAGGATTAGTGATTTTTTTGTGTTGATCTTGTATCCTGCCTCTTTTCTGAGGGTGTTTATTAGTTGTAGGAGTTGCCTGGTACAGGTTTATGGTCACTTATATAAGCTATCATATCATCTGCAAATAGTGAAAGTTTGACTTCTTGCTTTCCAATTTGTATCCCCTTGATCTCCTTTTGTTATCTTATTGCTCTAGCTAGAACTTCAAGTACAATATTGACGAGATATGGACAGAGTAGAAAGCTTTGTTTTCTTCTTGATTTTAGTGGAATCACATTGAGTTTCTCTCCATTTAGTTGGATGGTGGCTATTAGGTTTGATATATATTGCATTTATTATGTTTAGGTGTGGCGAGCCGCCCCCACATTCTCCGTTACAAGATGGCGCCGACATCCGTTGTCAGTTGGAGTAAACAACCTTGGTGCGCACGTGCCTGCTACTTTTCTATCCCTTACTCTCTGCCTCTCCCGTGGCATCATATGGGCTGACGAGCAGGAGCCAGTCAGGAGATGACACGTCCAAGGCGGGGACTGCTGAGCTATATAAGGGTTGGGCTTTTCGCTCCCCGGGTCTCCACTCTGTAAGCTTATGCTCTCCCTCTCAAGATGCATTAAAGCTGTTCTGCAGAAGGATCCTAAGTGTGCCGCGTCGTTCTTGCTGGCGAGACGGTAGCGCGGGACATCTGAATTCTCCCCTTTTTGTTTTAATAGCAAACAGGCTCTCCCAGGACATTAGAGGGTAGAGACAGTGGTTGAACTTCCCAAAGAACAAAATTAGTGAGACATGTACGAAACCTATCCCTAGATTCATCAAAATCCGGGATGCTTCCGACCTGTCCTCTGCCTTTTTTTTGGGAAAAGGGAAAAAATACAGCAGGTAACCCTTATGCAGGACAACATGTCTCTCATAGGAAAATATCTCTCTGTGCGATGCCTTTGCTCAACACCCCTCTTGGGAGGCCAGACTAAACACTCTACCCTGTGAAATGAACCTAAGTTCCGGGTGTGCAGGAGCTGTTCAGTCGGCAGCCTATTGCTTAAGCATAGTCAACCAGATATCGGTTGACGGCCCTTGCTCGAGCACAGCCAGTGCTTGTGCTATGACCACCTTATCTCTTTTGTTTTGGGTTCTGAGCTTGCAGACCAGCCAGAGAATAAACACTATTCCGCAGCATAGGACTGCTCCAAACAATCCCACCCCCACCCATTCTTTGAAATATAAAACAGCTGAAGAAATCCACGAAGACAATCCCTCCATGAAGGACAGGTCAAGGCGGGTAGAATTAATCTGAACAATGGCGACCCTCAATTATAGGTCCAATTCATTGCTGAACAATGGCGACCCTCAATTATAGGTCCAATTCATTGCAATTAGTGCCATCAATGTCAAGTTGTTCCTCTTTGTCACGGGAATATGTCTCACCATCCTTTTGCTCCATAACGGTTCTGGTGAGTCGTTCTGGGACCCAAAAGGGATTTTCTTCATTCTGTGGAAAAACACAAACAGCTCCCCTAGATATTATTAGAATAGGATCCGGGCCTTTCCATTCATTAGTTAGCACATCTTTCCATTTTACAAATTCTTTGGGTCTTTGCGGATCCGAGCAATGCCTTGTTGCTGCATTTTGACCCTTATCATCCAGATTTTTAAAATTCATAGTAAACAATGCCATGGCAATAGCCACTCTTGGTGTTGGGGGCAACTCCTTCATAATTCCCCCTTTTTGTTTTATTAGGTAAAACTTAAGTGTGCAATGTGCTCGCTCCACGATGCCTTGTCCCTGAGGATTGTAGGGCAGGCCTGTAGTATGTGTGACTTGCATTTGTGCAAGCTTCCAGTTCCTGAAAAGGGTATAATCCTTCTCCCCTTTTTTGTTTATCTTCTAATGTCCCTCTTAGGGACTGTAAGGGCTCCCCCTTATCCTTAAATTTACCGGGGGGTTATCTTTCTTAGTTACAACCGGTTTCTTTTTACGTGCACCTAACCTCTCACTACGCTCGGTTTCTGACATGCTAGACGGATTGAGAGGAGCCATGATAAAAATAAACACCTGCGGCTCGAATGAAACAAAAGTAACGACCACGCGCAGCTCTTTTATCTACAAGAGACTAAAGCACACAGTCAGGCACTGCCGCTTATCCTAACAATTGTAACGATGTAACAATTGTAACAGAGGCTCCAATCCAAAGTCCAAGAATAGCATACCTCCGAGCATAGTTACCTGCAGTTCTGAATCCTCCTTGAATCCAAGGGGTCTCCGATGGTGCTGACGATGATGAGGTCTTGAGTTCCCGGGTTTCGGCACCAGATGTCCCGCGCAACCGTCTCGCCAGCAAGAACGACGCGGCACACTTAGGATCCTTCTGCAGAACATCTTTAATGCATCTTGAGAGGGAGAGCATAAGCTTACAGAGTGGAGACCCGGGGAGCGAAAAGCCCAACCCTTATATAGCTCAGCAGTCCCCGCCTTGGACGTGTCATCTCCTGACTGGCTCCTGCTCGTCAGCCCATATGACGCCATGGGAGAGGCAGAGAGTAAGGGATAGAAAAGTAGCAGGCACGTGCGCACCAAGGTTGTTTACTCCAACTGACAACGGATGTCGGCGCCATCTTGTAACAGAGAATGTGGGGGCGGCTCCCCACAT
>NW_024432222.1:0-7286 GCF_017639785.1 Mesocricetus auratus
TAATATTTTCAGGTAACAAAGGCAAACGTAAGGCAAGGAATAACTAATCAAAGAAAAAAGTTGTATAGTTTCGCCACAGTGGAGGAAATTTAAAATTTAAAATATGTACAGATAAACAATCATGCTTTTGTATCATATTTATTATAATTTGACTTTCTTAATTTTCAGGCTTTTCTAAATATTATGCTATTTAAGGTATCTCATTAAAAGCTTACATTATAATATAATACAATATAATAGCCTATTATGCTATTTAAGGTACCTCATTAATAGCTTACATTCAAATTCATGTACAGAAATGAACATTCATTTTAAAGTTCCCTGTTAAAAAACCTATTGCATTTGTTTTATGATAAACAATTTCCCATTTCTTGATCTTTTATGTAGAAAAAACATAATTTAAGGTCATTAAATTTAAGTAATTCAATATGTGTCTTCAAAATCTGTACAATAACAGTTTTTAATTATTTGTTCTAACTATATTTTAGAGCCAGGCATTATAGCACAAACACTTTATCCTAAATTTTAAATGACTATCACAGGTGAAACTTTCCGTGAGTTCAAGGACAGCCAGGTCATAAACAGTTCCATATCAGGCTTGCAGTGGGCATATAATGAGGTATCCCCAGAATGTTTTTAAAGATCTTCATATAGTTATACATGTTTTAACTTCATTCAGCAGGGAGCAAATGTTTCCCTTTCCTTGTATCTGCTCCTGTTGAGTTATCATTTGTTTTATTGACCTTGGCCATGGCAACTTAGGTAAAATGAAATACCAAAGTGGTTTAGATGCCCTTCTCCTTTTTGACTGAGTATGGTAAGCATTGCATAAAGTGTTTGTCAGGGGTATGTGTTCTGTCTTTTGAGAATTCTACTTAGTTCTGCATTCCATTTTTTTCCATTTTGTTTTTATGAGACAGGTCTCCTCTGCACTGTTTTGGATGCTGTCCTGGCATTCACTCTGTAGAACAGGCTGACCTCAAACTCACACACATCCGTCTGCTTCTGCCCTCCACGTAGCTGGGTTTAAAGGTGTGCACTGCCTTCACCACCACCTGGCTAAGCAATCCCATTGTTAAAATGTGTTTTTTCTTGATATTCAGTTTATTAGCTCTTTGTGATTTAGATGGTAGTCCCATATGAGATATACAATTGGCAATGCTCTATTCATTCTTCATGGAACCTCTTTGTTGACATGATCCTCTCCTTTACTCTGCAGAAACTTTTCACCTTCATGAGTTTCCTTTTACTAGACTTTGGTCCTGATGCCTGTGTTACTGGCATCTGATTGAGAAAGTCATTTCCTCTAACAATGAGTTCAAGCCTTTTCTAGACCTTTTCTTATATCTGAATAAGAGTTTATTGTCTTACATTGATGTCTTTGATCTGTTTGCAGCTGAGATGTATTCAGAATGATAGAAATAGAACTATTTAGTTCTTCTAAGTGCAGTCATTCAGTTTTAGCTGAAGATCCTGTAGTCATGTAGATCCTTAAAACATAACAAACTATGAACAAGGCCATTGGTCACACCCCACAACCTAAGAGGAATATCCTATTGCTGAAGAAACCACTTATTAATTCATGAAGCAAAAGAGAGTTGGATTGGTACCAATCTTGAATTCTCACACCTGCCATCTAAGGTTCATGAGCTGGAAGGTGCACTTCAAACTACCCTGTGACCTGCAACAGTGCCCTACCTGCAACATATGCTGCCCCCACACTAACACAGATTTTTTGGGTGTAATGAGTCCCTATTTGATTGGATCTAGGGACTGCAGGAGATGGAATACAAACCTGATAATGAGGTCATGGCACCTGTAACAAGGTATGGAATGGGCTTATGGGCAAATATAACACGATTGTGCTAAAGGAATATAGCAAGAAACTAAGACCCAAAGTCATATAACTAGACCCATAGATGATAGCTTTTACCAATTATTTTCAGAGAATTTTCTCTTGCAGTAGTGGGAAATGTGCAGAGTCCAACAACTGGTCAAAATATAGAGAGAGAGACTTTGGAACACCTAGTCATAAACTGAATGTCTTCATCAAACATGCCCTTTTATAGCTCAGGTTTTATGTAGAAAAGGAAGCACAATGAGTAGAGGAGCCAGTGGTTTTGGACAATGTCAAAGAAACAGGGTTTTCCAGATATACTAGGACCAAGAACAATACACCTATGTGCTCAGAGACTGTGGCAGTTAATATTAAATTCTTTACACCCATTGTACCATCTCAAGTATTAAAGAAATTCCACAAAGACGATTCAGTGCTCATTTAATTCTCCAGAATTACACTGAGATTCAGGAAATTTGGCTTCCTTACTCTGGGGACCCTGGATCCCTTGTCATTACAGTTTGTTGATTTTCCTTCTTTTTTTTTTTAATTGTTAAGTCAATTCTGGAGTTAATAAATATGAGGCAAATTCTCTACCACTCAACACACAAACACAGCCCTTCTAGTTTTATTGTGATATGCTATACATAAATTCTTTAAGGGTGAAATTAAGATACAATTTTGCATTTTTATTCCTTTCTTCATGCATTTTATGAATATTGAGACCAGAATGAAATATATTTCAAGCGTATTTGAAGACTTACATACCCTCCACACTGGTGTAATGACAATAATGTTTCATCATAGAATCTAAATGAATCTAACAGTTCTTGTTGCATTAACATGAAGTTTTAAAACTTATTTTTATGCTATTTAGAGACTAGGTAATCTATATGAATATTAAATTTTCTTTCCAATATCCACCTGATATATTAAAAATGATCATAATATAATTGTCCAAAGACATTTGCTCTACTGTTGCAAAACATAAGTATCTGGAACCTTCCAGACATAGAATGAATGTTCTGATGCTTCCTTTCAAATTAATGCTCGTTATGCCAATATGATATCCTGTATTTGCTGTGGAAGACTTTAGGATTTTATTGAATAATTATATTCTATACAGAAATAAAGATAATTTGATTTTATAGTTTGTGCAATTAATTTCTTTAACCTCTAAAATTTTGACCAAACAATTTTTGCTTTGTACAACCTTCTTTTCATAAGCAGTACTGATTCTAAAACATTTAAGTTTTCTCCACATGGGACAGTCTGTATTTTCTTAACAATTCACATGTCTTATTTTCATACTAAATTGATTTCACCAAGATTTATTTATTATTTATTTTGGTTTTATGAGAGAGGATTTCTCTGTATTGTTTTGGAGGCTGTCGGTCCAGCCTGGCCTCGAACTCACAGAGATCCACCTGTCTTTGCCTCTCATGTGCTGGGAATTAAGTTGTGTGCCACCACCAACCGGCCCAAGATTTTTTTTTTTTTTTGGTTTTACGAGACAGGGTTTCTCTGTATTGTTTCAGAGGATATCGGTCCAGCCCGGCCTCGAACTCACAGAGATCCGCCTGCCTCTGCCTCCCGAGTACTGGGATTAAAGGCGTGCGCCACCACCACCCGGCCCCAATTTATTTTTAATATAAAAACTTTTGTATTGCAAGGACACTCACTATTATTTGTAAAATGTTTTTTAAAACTTTGTTTCAGGGTTGGTGAATAACGTTACTTTTATTTTATGAGTTTAATGCCTTCTTTATATCTCTAGATAATCAATTTTCTGTTTCTGTTTCCAGGCTTGGGTTTTTTTTTTTTTTGGATTTTATGAGACAGGGTTTCTCTCTATTGTTTTGGAGGCTGTCGGTCCAGCCCAGCTTCCAACTCACAGCGATCCGCCTGTCTCTGCCTCCCGAGTGCTGGGATTAAAGGCGTGTGCCACCACCACCCGGTCTCAGGCTTGGTTTTTATCATATGTGATGATATGAGTGGTCCAGATTGGTTGTTCAAAGATCATGCAAAATTTTGTCTATGAAAATACTCTGATTTTTAAATCTTCTATTCTGATAAGATAAGTTACTTGAATTCAAACGAGGTAATTAATCTATGTTCTCAAAGTTTGTTTCATTATTGTTATGAATTTCAGCAAGATATTCCTCAGGATATTCTGGAAAATGGAACAGATTACTTACCAAGAGCAAAAATGTGATGCAAGGCAAAAACAACTTTTATGCAAATTATGATAAAAATGTCAGTAAGAGTTGAATTTGATTTTATTTCCTAAAGTTTTTAATAAATTAATGCTTATCTAGTAAATTTACACATTTTTACCTTCCAGCTATTTCTCCAAATATTCCTATGGCAGAATCCTTAGCAAGTTTTGTGTGGCTTCAATTCTATATTATCGGTAAAGACATTCCGTGTTGTGCGTTTGTGTGTGTGTGTGTGTGTGTGTGTGTGTGTGTGTGTATTTGTTAAGGGTTGCTTATATGTCTATATGTTTAGGACAGCCCCTTGCAATTATATAGGCTACTATAGAGTTGATAGAGTTCATTTCTGGAAAGACATATTATTTGTCTTTAGAAATAACTGACAACTACAGATATCCATCAAGGAGTTGAGCATTATGAGGTCTCCTTCATCCATAATTGCATTTCATCTGCTGTTTATATCATGCATGAATTTTTTCAGAAATAACATGTTTCAAATATCATGGTGGCCTCAGCCAAGTCATGCATAGAATTTTCTGTGTAGCTTTAAGAGCCCTGGTACTCTCATTTTAAAATCTATCAGCCCGCCTTTTGCTATTTTTAATGAGCCTTACCTTTAGTGTTGTGCATGAGTGCCATGGGCACATTATGGTCACTCTCTCCATTTTGATCACTTGTAGATATGTTCAATAAGTATATGTGCTGCATAAACAAACTTCTTTAAAGAAAAATGAGACATACATTTTTGTAGATGTAGTCACGACTATAAAAATCCTATTTAGAATCCAGGTACTTCATTGTATTAAGAAAGTACTTGTAGTAGATGAACCCTAGGGTCTGTGATTTCTCTGTCCATGGGAATTTGACTAGGATTCCTTTAGCAGAAAGGAAGTGTTTTTAGTGAACCTGAAGGCTAATGAGACAGCTGTTGGTTTCTCCAAAACAAAAATGCCACACTCACACCATGAAGGGAAATCTTACCAGGGTCATCAGATCTTCTTGTGTATCATGAACTGCTGGTGGGATTAATGATGCTTATCTCCCTTCATAATTCTACAATGTGTTCTCATAGTATGAGAGCAGATTTCCATGTCAGGTATAGCTGAATTCCTCCAAATCCTGGGTCACAAATATATGTCGTCAGCAATCGAGTTTTTAAGTAAAATTTTGGGTCACTTCAATGAAAGAGGTTCAAGTATTTCCAATTCTTGTTCAATTTCTTTCATTTATGTTTCTGAATATGTGTAAGTATGTGTTTGTGTGTTGTGTGTGTATCAGTGTGAGCACCTGATTAATGTTCTCTATTCTATGACATCTGAAAATGTAGATTATATGTATCTTGTTCATTTGTGTCAGGTGTATTCATTTCTGTATGAACTGGTCAAATATTTGGTTATCTTGAAACTTATGACATGTAGTGTCTATACAGGCAATATAGTGGTATTTCTAAACCTATGTCATTTAATAAATATGTAAGTGTTCATTTTCTAAATATATTTAAATGAAATCTTTAATGACAATAATTTTCTAAATTCTACTTATGAATGAATTTCCATTACTGGCACAGAAGGTTGGGTATCTAATTGCTGTATTTATTTTTAAATAAAGTAAGATTTTGTCAAAAGAAATAGAATTAGAAACAATACCAGATTTAAAACTGGAAAATTAAGATGTCTCTGAAAAGAATGAAGGGTATGAAAACTTGATTTGTACTTGCTTAAATTCCCATTTCTTACTTAATACTGTTTGGTTTAATGATCTTTCCATAAAGCAAAGTAAAATATATTTCAGTCAATAGATGAGAAATTTAACATTAAAATGAAACACTTTTAACTACATGCATTCTTAGAGTCCAGTCACACAGCTAAAACTTTTATTTTGGTGTTCAGTAAATAATTATGTGATTATGACTATGGTATGTATTAAGTTCTTTGCATGGTTGGAGAGCCTCCTGAAATAGAAGATATAGAACTGAGGATTTCAGAAATGGATTCATTTCATAGAGTTGACTCATCCTGCAGACACAAAATTTGTGATCTGATGATTACACTCACTCCTGCCAAGAAGCAATATTTTCCTCATGGTCATCAGATTATTTCAAAGTCCTCATTTGAGGAGATAATATGGTGCTGTAATTACCTGAACTGCCAAAAATGAAAGACATTTTCCTTCTAGTAAGGAGGCTTAATTATGAAGGAACAACTCAAATATTTTCAAAATTCAATGAATAAAATCAACTATTGCCACATTCTTGTCCAAAGTCCTTAATTCCTTATTAGGAATTGTGTCAATGTAGAGAATTCAAATATAGTTATAATACTTTGGATTTTCCTTTTCCACAGTCTGTTCAGAGACACACCACCATGTTATTTGCTCCATGAAGTGTAGGGCATTCTGAACACAATTTTAATGTTGTAAACCTACACAAAGCTCCATAGTGAATATCTACACTATGTTGAGAAATTAAGCAAGGAGTATTCCAGAAAGATACCTATGCTATAATGATAGAACACAAAAGAAGCAAAAATCAAACATTTTAGTTTTAATTGATATTTTAGAAAAGAAAATATATAGCAGTTGGGGGTGTTTATGGAAGATTGTCATTAATCCAGGGCAGGAGTGAGAAAGGCAATTGGTCCCCAGATATCTAAGTATGAACGGTAACTTGATTTAGAAGATGAGTGTGAGTCCATTCACTGACTGTCAAATAGGATGGCATTACTAGGCAAATGGAATTGTGGACAGCATCTTCTCATAATTTGTAAAATTCATAAATGATCAGAAAGGAATATTTGGTCATTCTAGTAAAAATGTAGAAGAAATGGTGAAAATGTGTTTGGTGAAGATTTCTATTCCCTGAGATTTAGTTGCATATTAAAACTATTAATATTCTAAAGTAACTATTTAAAGATTTTATAGCAAAAATCCTTGTCTTTATGGTTTTGCTCTAGTATTTACCTCTTCTTAAGGAATTTAAAAGTGTGTCAGTTCTTTTCATTCATTTTTACTGAAATTGAATCCCTTCAGCCTTTTACCTTTCATAATCAATATGATATGATACAAATACTTTTCATATGATACATATATCATATGGAGTCTAACCAACATATAGCTATTGCATAACACTTCTTAATTTTAATATTGTACAAGAGGAATGAACCTACTAAAGAATTATAAACATTCTCATAATTAACATCCTTCAACTTTACTAAGAAGTACACATTAGTTATATG
>NW_024432223.1:0-8102 GCF_017639785.1 Mesocricetus auratus
TGTGAGGAGCCGCCCTCGCTATCGCTATTGCCGTTAGAAGATGGCGCTGACATCCACTGTCAGTTGGAGTTAACTGTCGCTGTCAGTTGGAGTTAACTGTCGCTGTCAGTTGGAGTTAACTGTCGCTGTCAGTTGGAGTTAACTGTCGCTGTCAGTTGGAGTTAACTGTCGCTGTCAGTTGGAGTTAACTGTCGCTGTCAGTTGGAGTTAACTGTCGCTGTCAGTTGGAGTTAACCGTTTAAACTGTGCCTCTCCCGTGACGTCATCTGGGGTGATGTGCAAACCACCAATCCCGGCTCTACACATCTCACTCGGAGCTCCTAGGCTTATATAAGGGGCTGGGTTTCTTAGCTTGGGGTCTCCCTCTAAGAAGCTGATCATCTATCTCTCAAGATGCATTAAAGCTTTACTGCAGAAGGATCCGAGTGTTCTGCGTCGTTCTTGCTGGCGAGACGGTAGCGCGGGACATCTGGTGCCGAAACCCGGGAACTCTTCAACATCGCCGGCGCCGCGGGAGACCCCTCGGAAAACGGGGCGGATTCAGAACTGCAGGGACGTAGGTTCAGAGAGGTATGCTTTATCCTGAACAACCCTTTTCTCGACTTTGGCCTTAGTTTGTCATCACCGTGGGACGGGTCAGTGGAGGCTTTGGTGCTAGTCCTGTTTGTCCTTCTCCTTCATCGTGGCTGGTGCTGACAGAACGGCGCTGTCCGTCTGGCGCTGTCCGTCTGGCGCTGTCCATCTGGCGCTGTCCATCTGGCGCTGTCAGCGCTGTCAGTCTGGTGCTGTCAGTCTGGTGCTGTCAGTCTGGTGCTGTCAGTCTGGTAACGGAGTTGAGCGCGTTTTTAGATAAGCTGTCAGCGCGATGGGGTCGTCACAGTCAGTGGTTACAGCCTTACAGACTGTGCTAAAACAAAGAGATCTTAAAATTGCACCACGAACACTTCAAAATTTTGTGAAGGAGGTAGATAGAGTGGCACCATGGTATGCTTGTTCCGGGTCCCTCACTGTGGCCTCATGGAACAAGCTAGGTAAAGAACTAGACAGGAAGCATGCAGAAGGAGATCTCTGCTTAGGTACCAAAGCCATTTGGAAGCTAGTTAAAAACTGCTTGGAGGATGAGGCCTGTCACCCTGCTATAATAGAAAGTCAGGGAACCTTAGAGGAAGTTCAGGATAGCATGTCAGAAACTGAACGGAGTGAGAGAATGGGAGCTCGCAAAAGAAAAGACATGTCTAAGAAAAAGGCCCTCCCAGGAAGTTAAGAAAGGGGAGAGAAAGAAGGGAGTTATCATTCACCCCTTAACAAATCTAAGAAAAAGAAAAAGCCAGAATCTAGTCTATACCCTGCAGTAGAGCTAGAAGCCTTGGAGCTAGATAATTCTGATTCTGACACTCTGGATTCTAGCGAAGAAGGTGGTCTAGAGGAGGAGGTGGCACGGTATGAGGAAAAAAGATATCACCCTGATAGACACCGGCCACTGAAAACAAAAATGAATGTGAGGCCACCGCCTATAAATCCGGCGGGCTCACGCCCCTCAGCGCCTCCGCCATATGAGCTTCGGCTGAATACTGGTACTGACTCCTTTTTACCTTTAGAGGAACGGAGAAAAATACAAATGGCTTTTCCAGTATTCGAGAATGTGGAAGGCGGAAGAGTACATACCCCCGTAGATTACAATCAAATTAAAGAATTGGCCGAATCCGTTCGTAATTATGGGGTCAATGCTAACTTTACCACATTACAGGTGGAAAGGCTTGCTAATTTTGCCATGACTCCCACTGACTGGCAAACGACAGTGAAAGCAGTGCTTCCCAACATGGGACAATACATGGAATGGAAGGCTCTCTGGTATGATGCAGCCCAGGCACAAGCTAGAGTTAATGCCACGGCTGAAGATGAGAATCAGAGGCAGTGGACATTTGAAATGCTGACAGGTCAGGGTCAACATGCCCTTAATCAAACCAACTACATCTGGGGCGTCTATGGTCAGGTGTCGGCCGCCGCTATTAAAGCATGGAAGGCCCTCACAAAAGGGGAGAGTCCAGTGGACACCTTACAAAGATTGTCCAAGGACCCCAAGAGCCATTTTCAGACTTTGTGGCCAGAATGACAGAGGCCGCCAGTCGCATCTTTGGTGATTCAGAACAAGCTATGCCCCTGATTGAGCAACTTGTCTATGAACAAGCAACCCAGGAATGTCGAGCGGCTATCGCCCCTCGCAAAAGCAAAGGTTTACAAGATTGGCTCAGAGTGTGCAGGGAGCTGGGGGGACCCTAACCAATGCAGGACTAGCTGCCGCCATTTTACAAACGCACAGGTATAGAGATTTATCTAATCGAAAAGCTTGTTTTAATTGTGGGAGAATGGGGCACCTTAAGAAAGATTGTCAAGCCCCTGAAAGAACAAGAGAATCGAAGCTTTGCTATCGTTGTGGTAAAGGTTATCATAGGGCTAGCGAATGCAGGTCAGTCCGGGATGTAAAAGGGAGGCTTCTGCCCCCTATTGAAGAATCCAAGGTACCCCAATCAAAAAACGGGTCACGGGGCCCATGGTCCCAGGGCCCTCAGAAATATGGGAACCAATTTCAGAAAAGCAATCAAGAGGAAGTAGAGGTTTCCGAGGAACCTCCGGAATGGACTTGCGTGCCGCCTCCGACTTCTTACTCATGCCCCAAATGAATGTTCAACCGGTCCCAGTCCATTCCCCTGGACCTTTGCCCCCTGCCACCATTGGGCTTATTCTGGGCCGTGGCTCCTTAACTTTACAGGGACTCATTATATATCCTGGGATTGTTGACCCATATCATAAAGAGGAGATTCAAGTTCTCTGTTCTAGCCCTCGGGGTGTATTTTCTATAAAGCAGGGAGATAGAATTGCACAACTGGTGTTGCTGCCCTCCCTCGGGGATGGAGAAACCTACACTTTACAAAAAGGGCTATGGGATCTTCTGGAAGTGATTCAGCCTATCTGGCTATACCCCTAAATGAGAGACCTACAATAAAATTGTTAATTAATGGAAAAGAATTTGAAGGGATAATGGATTCGGGAGCAGACAAAAGCATTATTTCACTCCATTGGTGGCCGAAGTCTTGGCCCACTGTTGTTTCATCTCATTCTCTACAAGGTCTTGGATACCAGTCCTCTCCTGCCATCAGTGCCTCAGCCTTAACCTGGCGGGATGCTGAAGGCAAACAGGGATGTTTTACCCCCTATGTGTTGCCACTCCCTGTAAATTTATGGGGACGAGATGTGTTACAAGCCATGGGCATGACCCTAACTAATGAATACTCCCCCCAGGCATCAGCCATTATGGCAAAGATGGGGTATACAAATGGTAGAGGCTTGGGTAGGCAAGAACAAGGCAGAATAAAACCCATTACACAACACGGAAATCGGGGTAGAAAAGGACTGGGTTTTATTTAGGGGCCGTTGAGGCTTCACGACCCATACCATGGAAAACAGAGGAGCCGTTATGGGTCTCTCAATGGCCTCTATCCTCTGAAAAATTAGAGGCTGTCACAAGATTAGTGCAAGAACAGGAACGGCTGGGGCATCTAGAGCCTTCTACCTCCCCATGGAATACACCAATTTTTGTTATTAAGAAGAAATCTGGGAAGTGGAGATTACTCCACGACCTGCGGAGCCATTAACAATCAGATGCATCTTTTTGGCCCTGTTCAAAGAGGCCTTCCTTTGCTTTCTGCACTTCCTCAAGATTGGAAGCTTATTATTATAGATATTAAGGATTGTTTCTTCTCTATTCCACTTTACCCACGGGATAGACCAAGGTTTGCCTTCACTATCCCTTCTCTTAATCATATGGAACCAGACAAGAGATTTCAGTGGAAGGTACTGCCGCAAGGCATGGCCAATAGCCCAACAATATGTCAGCTATATGTGCAGGAGGCTTTGGAGCCAATTAGGAAGCAATTTACATCTTTAATCGTTATCCATTATATGGACGATATTCTTATTTGTCACAAAGAGTTAGATGTTTTACAAAAGGCTTTTCCCATGCTGGTGGCTGAATTAAAACAGTGGGGATTAGAGATTGCCTCAGAAAAGGTTCAAATTGCAGATACAGGCCTCTTTTTGGGCTCAAAGATTACTCCCAAAAATATAGTTCCTCAGAAAATAGAAATTCGCAAAGACCACTTACAAACATTAAATGATTTTCAGAAACTTCTGGGAGATATAAATTGGTTGAGGCCCTTTTTAAAAATTCCATCTGCTGATCTAAAACCCCTCTTCGATCTCCTGGAGGGTGAGCCTCATATCTCCTCACCCAGAAAATTTACCCCTGCCGCCCACCGAGCCTTACAGATGGTGGAAGAGGCCTTACAGGAAGCACAATTACAACGAATTGAGGAGTCACTACCTTTTAATCTGTGTGTTTTTAAGACAGCTCAATTGCCAACTGCAGTCCTGTGGCAACATGGACCATTACTTTGGATTCATCCAAATGCTTCCCCTGCTAAGATTATTGACTGGTACCCTGATGCTGTTGCACAGCTCGCGCTCGCGGAATAAAAGCAGCTGTTACACATTTTGGCAGGGATCCTGATTCCTTGATTGTGCCTTATACTGCTGCACAAGTTCAGACCTTGGCAGCCACATCTAGTGATTGGGCAGTTTTAGTTACTTCCTTTTCAGGACAAATTGATAATCATTTTCCAAAGCATCCAATTTTACAGTTTGCCCTAAACCAGGCTATAGTGTTTCCACAAGTGACAGCTAAAGACCCACTCCCAGATGGGACTGTGGTGTACACTGATGGATCAAAAACTGGTATGGGAGCTTATGTGGTCAAGGATAGGGTTATATCTAAACAATATAATGAAACTTCACCTCAAGTTGTAGAATGTCTGATAGTACTGGAGGTTCTTGAGGCTTTTCCAGGACCCCTCAATATTGTATCAGATTCCTCTTATGTGGTTAATGCAGTTAATCTCCTTGAGATAGCTGGAATAATAAGATCCTCCAGCAGAGTTGCTAACATCTTTCAGAAGATACAAGCTGCCTTGTTAAATAGGAGATTTCCTGTTTTCATTACCCATGTCCGAGCACATTCTGGACTCCCAGGTCCCATGTCCTTAGGGAATGACTTAGCGGACAAGGCTACAAAGCTGGTGGCCGCTGCCTTGTCTACCCATGCACAAGCAGCAAAAGAATTCCATAAGCGCTTTCATGTGACGGCTGAGACCTTGCGCCGTCGTTTTGCTCTATCCAGGAAAGAGGCTAGGGAAATTGTTACTCAATGCCAGAATTGCTGCGAATTCTTACCTACTCCCCACATGGGAATAAACCCACGTGGCATTAGACCATTGCAGATGTGGCAGATGGATGTTACTCATATTCCCTCTTTTGGAAGGCTTCAATATGTTCATGTTTCTGTTGACACCTGTTCTGGCGTAATGTTTGCCACACCCCTAACAGGGGAAAAGGCCTCATATGTGATTCAACATTGCCTTGAGGCCTGGAGTGCTTAGGGAAAACCCAGAATTTTAAAAACAGACAATGGACCAGCATATACCTCTCAAAAATTCCGACAGTTTTGTCGGCAAATGGATGTTACCCATCTAACTGGCCTACCTTATAACCCTCAAGGACAGGGCATTGTGGAACGTGCCCATCGTACACTCAAATCATATCTGATTAAACAAAGGGGAGTATTGAGGATGTTCTACCCTCGGTACCAAGAGTTGCTGTATCCATGGCACTTTTTACCCTTAATTTCTTGAACTGTGATGCCCAAGGCCACACTGCGGCTGATCGCCACAGTTTAGAGCCTGATAGGCCAAAAGAAATGGTAAAATGGAAAGATGTCTTGACTGATCTCTGGAAAGGCCCGGATCCTATTCTTATAAGATCCAGGGGAGCTGTGTGTGTTTTTCCACAGGAGGAAGAAAACCCCCTGTGGATCCCTGAAAGACTCACTCGAAGAGCTCCTTCACAACTCCAGAATAAGAAGGATGGAGGCCAAGTGGGTGATGAAGACTCTCCTACTCGGGATGATGGTTCCTAGTATGATGGGAGAGTTACGGTGGGCCATCATGTCTACCTTCCCCCTACCGATGCCAGTGATGCAGAATGCCCAGGTGTTCCCTAGATTTTTCACAAATAATAGAGAGTTGGGGCTTGCCTTTTTGCCTTTAGATCCTCAGATACAGAGTTTTCAGGATGAGAGAACCTTGTCATTAGTAGGAAGCTTGTGCTTTACTGTGATTTCTTCATTAAAGGATAATTTTATTCATATGGATCCAGAAAGATCTAATGCTAATCCTTTTGAATTAATGGAAGCTGTACTGATCTTTCTCCTATGATAGTGAGAAGGGACAGATTACTTTTGATTGGAAAGGGGCATTAGGCAACAGTCTGAGTGAGGGACAGAGCTCTGGATCATCTGATTGGTCCTCCTCCAATGTTAAGTATACCCCTTTTAAGAGAACTAATTATTCAGCTGCCCTTTATTTGGGTTGTGAGTAATGATACCTTAGGTAAGAATCAGAAAGAAATAAATTGTTCTGCTTAGAATTGTTTTTATGCATTATGCTGGGATGCTATTAAGCACCCTTTTGCTTTGGTAATGCGCATGCCTCGATTTATTCCAGCTCCTGTTGAGGCGCCAAGTAATTTGAGTTTGTTTAGGGAAAAGCGAGATTTTGGGATCTCTGCTATTATTGTGGGCCTGATAGCCACCGCCGCGGTTACTGCTTCGGTTACCGCCTCGGCCCTTGCACTTTCTGCCACTGTGCAGACAACTCAAACCATTAATGAACTATAGGCCACTGTGACCATGGTCCTAGATAAACAGGCCACTGCCAATTCTCAGATACAAGGAGGCCTGATGTTGGTAAACCAACAGATTAATTTGGTTCAGGAACAATTGGATATATTGTGGCAGATGGCCAAATTGGGATGTGAACAAAGTTGCCTGGCCTTTGTGTCACTTAGTACAATATGAGAATTTTACAAGAGCAGCTAACCTGTCAAAAGCTCTGTCTCAACATTTATTACAGAATTGGACTTTTGAGTTTGAGCAGACACTCCGTGAGTTGAGAATGGCGATCCTGCAAGTGAATTCGACGCATCTGGATCTTTCTCTGATGGAAGACCTCTCCCCTGGATTTCATCTGCATTTTCTTATTTTAAGGAATGGGTGGGGGTAGGATCATTTAGCCTAGTTCTCTGCTGTGGAATAGTGTTGATGCTTTGGATGGTGTGTACGCTCAGAGCCCAAACAAAAGGAGAAAGTGGTGGTGGCACAAGCACTTGCTGCCTTAGAACACGGAGCATCCCCTGACATTTGGTTAACCATGTTAAAGCAATAGGTCGCTGGCCTCCCAGCTCTTGCACCCCACGAGGCTAGTCTCATTGCACGGGATAGAGTGGGTAGGCTTCAGCAGCCCAAGGAGTTGCAAGGCTAAGCACTGCACAGGAGAGGTCTGCGGTATAACGACTTTCTCCTGGGAGATAAGTCATCTTGCATGAAGGTTCTATGTCATGATCTCCTTCCCCCAGAAAAAAGACATCGGACTGGTCAGGACTTCCTCTGGGGATAAGACCCTGGAGAGGAGCTTTGTACATGTTCCGAATTTGCACATGGGGATTTGACCTCTATCTCCACTCCAAAGTTGTGGGTGTCCTATTGCTTCAAAAATAAATGAATAGGGGGAGATGTGAGGAGCCGCCCTCGCTATCGCTATTGCCGTTAGAAGATGGCGCTGACATCCACTGTCAGTTGGAGTTAACTGTCGCTGTCAGTTGGAGTTAACTGTCGCTGTCAGTTGGAGTTAACTGTCGCTGTCAGTTGGAGTTAACTGTCGCTGTCAGTTGGAGTTAACTGTCGCTGTCAGTTGGAGTTAACCGTTTAAACTGTGCCTCTCCCGTGACGTCATCTGGGGTGATGTGCAAACCACCAATCCCGGCTCTACACATCTCACTCGGAGCTCCTAGGCTTATATAAGGGGCTGGGTTTCTTAGCTTGGGGTCTCCCTCTAAGAAGCTGATCATCTATCTCTCAAGATGCATTAAAGCTTTACTGCAGAAGGATCCGAGTGTTCTGCGTCGTTCTTGCTGGCGAGACGGTAGCGCGGGAC
>NW_024432224.1:0-4045 GCF_017639785.1 Mesocricetus auratus
CTGTAGGAGTGAACCCCACAAAGCTACCCGCCCAACAGGGCGGGGTCAAGGTAGAGATAAAAGGTAGTGAAAGGAAAAGGGGCCTCTCTCTTTTCTCCTGGAAGCCAGCCACGCTTCTAACTCCTGGTATGTGCGACTCTCTCTCTCCCTGATAAATAAATATATTGTTTTTCCCTATATAGCCTCGAGTATCGTTATACCTGGTGTCACGGAAGTGGTTTGGAATTACAGCCTACGCCTGGGAAACCGCCTGAAATCGGCATCCCGAGGTGAGTGCTAATTCGCTCCAGCCGAGGCAGCTACATTGCCGCGGGCCCGCCGCCTGCCCCAGTCGGCCGCTGCGCGTACCTGCAGCTGGACCGTGAATAGAGCAATTGGCCTCTCCATGCGGAGCTGTTTTCCCTTCCCCACAAGCCCTGCTGCCCCGCCGGCCGCTGCCGCCCAGCGCCCCCACGCTTGCTGTCCACTGCTGCCGCGTGCTGTTCGCCCGTTCGCAGACACCTCAGCAGTCTACCGCTGCGTGTACCCTGAGCGGACACAGTCAGCCGCTGCGCGTGACCATTGGGCGTCCCCCGCCGCCGCGTGCCACCGCGTGCCGTCGGCGCTGCAGCTGCGCACCGCCGCTGCCGCTGCCGCACGCCGCCGCCGCTGCTGCCGCCACCGCTCCCTCTGCTGCTCACCCGGCAAAGCCACACGTGCTGCTCACAGCCTGCTGCAGCGTCAGGAGCGGCTGCAGACCGCCGCGCGTCCAAGCCGCCAGCACCCCGGCCATCGGTTGCCCGCTATCCCCCCCTCCGTTCCCCCTGCCACCGCCTGCCAAGCCGCGCAGAACTGGGGACTCTCGTGCCGGATTAATTCTACATTGCACTGCCTCAGCAGCTAACAGAGCCTTTGCAAGCTCCACTGCTGTGCGGTGAATCTGCCTGCCCGAATCTGTTCTTTAAGTTTTCACAGGTTCCTTGGGGAGAATCCGATTTTCCGCGGAGAGGTAGCGTTTGGCAGTACACCTCCGCCATCTGCTGGCCAAGCACGGTAACTACAGGTATTTTAATTTGAGATAATAAAGGAGGTGAATTTTTCCAATTTAGGAATCACCGATTGATGGTAAGAACATCTAATTATAACATGGCAGGTAATTTAACACTGCAGGGTTTTAGAGATTTCATTAACAATATGATGGATTATGCAGTAAAAGACAATTATGATATTTTTCATACGTATATGTGTGCCATGCTTGTGATTAGTGTATTAATACATATAATCACTTGGAAGAAACATGAGCTTATGTTTCAGAAATTAGAGTCAAAAATTCAGGAAAAAGGTGATACTTTGGAATTTGATCAGAACAATCTTCGAGACACAGTTAATTCAATGTCTACTGCATTTATGGTTAAGACTGAGTCTAATCAGGTGGAACTTTCCAAATTATCAGAGTCAATTCAAAAGTTAGAGTTAAAAATTCAGGAACAAGGGGATTTGGTTAAATTTGACCAGGACAACCTTCGAGACACATTCAATTCGATGTCCACTACATTTATGGCTAAGATGGAATCTAACCAGGAGGAATTTTCAAAATTAGCAGGGTCGATTCAATCTATGTCTGATAATAATGGCAATCTAGTGGATCGAATGTGTTTTCTGGAAGGAAAAATAGATGCCTTTGGAGTTTTTAGGGAGGATGGTATGAAAAGCTTGGAATCTCGTTTAACTGAACAATCCAAAGAGTTAAAACAATCTTTAATGCAGAAAATCCAAGACCTTAATGAACAATCTGAGGACTTGGGACAATTTTTAATGGAGGAAATAGAAGACCTCAATGAACAGTCCAAGGAATTGGAACAATTTTTAATGCAGGAAATACGAGACTTAAAGGATGACATGGTTGCAAAATTTCAATCTTTAGAAGATACATCCTCTGAAATATCAGAAGTGGAGTCAATGGATGCTAGGCCACTAGGAAATAAACGAAATACGGCTACTAGACATCCTAAGGTGGCCTTTCCAGTAACTGTAGTAGAAAGGTCATCATCACGGAGGCACCAATCTGGTTCCACTACACAGAAATGGGAACCTATTCCCATAAAAGATATGAAAACAATTAAAAATGCGATCATGACTTTTGGGGTCCACAGTACTTATGTAAAACAGTTACTAAACACATGGGCAACTACTAATAAGATAACTCCCTCAGATTGGAATGATTTAATATCTGCAGTGTTGGACCAGTCTACTCAAATACAGTGGAAAGCTTTGTGGAGACAGGAAGCCAAGGCCCTTGAACTTCAAGGTTTGAAGGATGGCTTTGATGCTTCTGAAAGTAAGATTATGGGAGAGAAGCAATTTTCTGACCCGCAGGTCCAAGCTGGTTATGATGAGCGTACATTTGATTTATGCAAAACAGCAGCACTAAATGCTTTGGATAAGGTTCGTGAACCAGGGGAAAGAGTTGAAGCATATTCAAAAGTGATACAGGGTCCGAGAGAAAGATTCTCTGAATTCTTACAAAGATTATCCAGAGCAGTAGATTTACAAATAACTGATCCTAATATTAGGCGACTTCTTACAGAATCGTTGGCTTATGAGAATGCAAACCCACATTACAAACAGATACTGTGGCCATTAAAGGTAAGATCAGCACCATTGGAGGAATGGGTCTTATATACAACTAATGTTGAGTATGACAATCCAGAGGCAGGAACTTGGATAGGAGAAGCCATTTCTAAAGGATTTAGGAGGAATCAGGATGAAATATGGCCTACCCAAGAGGAGATACCAAATTGGGTTGGGCAAGCAATCTCTAGAAATTTTAAAAGACATCAAAACTTTAGATGTTTTAATTGTGGTAAAATGGGACATCTGAGTAGGAACTGTAGACAACACATTCCTAGGAATAATGCTTCTACCAGGAATGTGTCAAACAGAAGGCCTCAACCTCCTGGTCTCTGCAGGAGGTGTGGAAAAGGCCGGCATTGGACAAATGAATGCAGATCCACAACAGATAGACAAGGTAGATCTTTAAAGCCAAAAAACGGATCTCAGGGGCTCAACCGAGCCCCAAAAGAGAGATTATCCGGTCATTCCCAGTGACAGTGGAGGACAGCCTCTCCCAGGACAATTAGAAGATCCACTGCCCATTGTAAATTATACGGCACTGGACAATACATTAGCTCCAGAGGATGAATCAATTACATCAGGAGGAGATACAAAACATATATTTTGGCAAACTTCTATACAATATCATAGACCCAAGCTGCCAGTTAAGGTAAATAATAGGGTAATTTACGGTCTACTGGACACAGGCAGTGATGTCACTATCCTTAATCAGCAGTCCTGGCCACACGACTGGGCTTTAAAAGAGGCTAATGTTCAATTCTTAGGGATTGGAACCCTATCTGAAGTTAAACAGAGCGTTAGATGGATTGACTTTATTGGGCCAGAAGGACAGAGAGGAAGGTTAAAGCCATACGTTGCAGATATTGCTATAAACCTCTGGGGTCGTGATCTACTCCAGCAATGGAATACACAGATTAACATTCCTCCTGTATCAGCTAGGAATTATAGACAAGCTTTTAGTGGTACAAAGAATATAGTAAGGCAGTACAGAAAACAGATGCCAAATGTACAGGCTGTACAGAAGCAAGATGCTAGTGCCAAACCAACAGAGCAACCAAAAGCTCTACCCTTAAAATGGCTGACAGATGAACCCGTCTGGGTGGGTCAATGGCCTATGACATCTGAGAAGTTAGAGGCTTTGGAGAAGTTAGTTCAGGAACAGTTAGATGCTGGACATATTGAGGAATCAACTAGTGCATGGAATTCACCTGTTTTTGTTGTCAAGAAGAAGTCTGGTAAGTGGAGAATGGTTACTGATCTTAGAGCCATCAACAAGGTAATTCAGCCTATGGGGTCTCTACAACCTGGGATGCCGTTACCTTCTCTAATTCCTAAGGATTGGCCAATTATAGTTATAGACTTAAAAGATTGTTTCTTCACCATACCGTTACAAGAAAACGACAGAGAAAAGTTCGCCTTCACGGTACCTACC
>NW_024432225.1:0-975 GCF_017639785.1 Mesocricetus auratus
TTAATTCATGAAAACTAACGATACAACATTGTTTGTGAAACTATGCGCCTAACTTCTTGAAAACTAACGGTACAACACTGTGTGAGAAACTACAAGCTTAACTGCATGAATACTAACAATACAACACTGTGGTTGAAACTAAGTTCATAACTTCATGAATACTAATGATGCAACACTGTGAAGCTGTGTGCTTAATTTCATGAAAACTAACAATACAACACTGTGTGAGTAACTACATGCTTAACTTCATGAAAAGTAACACTATAACATAGTGTGAGAATCTACATGCTTACCTTCCTGAATATTAATGATACAACACTGTGTGAAAAATTATATGCTTAACTTCATGGAAACTAACAATACAAAACTGTTTGAGAATCTGCTTGCTTAACTTCCTGAAAACTAACGATACATCACTGTGTGAGAAACTACTTGCTTAACTTCATGAAAACTAACGATACAACACTGTTTTTGAAACTACTTGCTTAACGCATGAAAACTAAGGATACAAAACTGTGGGAAAACATTGTTGATTAACTACTTCAAAACAAACGATACAACTCTGTGTGAGAAACTACGCACTTAACTTCATGAAACCTCACGATACAACACTGGTTGTGAAACTGTGTGCTTAATTTCAATAAAACTAATAATACAACACTGTGTGAGTAACTACATGCCTAACTTCATGAAAACTAATGATACAACATTGTTTGTGAAACTACGTGCTTAACATCATGAACACTAACGATATAACATGTGTGAGAAACTCCATGCTTAACTTCATGGAAACAAACGACACAACACTGTTTGTGAAATTACTTGCTTACCTTCATGAAAACTAACGATACAACACTGTGTGTGAAACTACGTGCTTAAATTCATGAAAACTAACGATATAACACTTTTGGTGAAACTCTGTGCTTAATTTCATGAAAACTAAAAATACAACTCTGTGTGAGTAACTATATGCTT
>NW_024432226.1:0-1722 GCF_017639785.1 Mesocricetus auratus
TTTTATTGTGATTTTTTAAATTTTATTTTCCAGTTTAAATTTAGATAAGAAACAAGGTTGCTTCACAAGTCAGTTCCAGGTCCCTCTCCCATTCCCTCCCTTCCTCCCGTGCCCTCCCCCCTGTTATCCCCTCATTTCTCCAGGGAGGGTGAGGCCCTCCATGGGGGTGTGCATAGTGTGTCATTTCATATAGGGCAGGGCCTAGACCCTTCCCCAAGAGTTCAGGATGACAGTGTACCTCACAATGTTCTATGGGAGTCCAAAGTCCGTGTGTATACTTGGGATGGGTACTGATCTGCTGCCCAAGGCTCAATAGATTCCTTAGGCCTCTTCACTGACACCCAGATTCAGGGGGTCTTGATCAGTCCCATGCTGGCTTCCCAGGCTAATGCCTGTGATTCAAGAGTTAACCTTTGTCTGGTCAGCTGTTTCTGGGGGTTAAACCAGCCCAGTCTTAATCCCTTTGATCATCAGTCCTCCCTCTCTGTTGCTGGCTTTCTTGAGTTCAGCTCAGTACTTAACCAAGGGAGTCTGCCTCTTCTTCGATCAGCCACTAAGTAAAGTTTCTGTTTCCCAGACTCTCTGGCCATAGGATTGTAGGCTGGCACTTCCCAGATCTATGTCTAAAATCCATATATGAGAGAGTACATGCCATGTTTCTCTTTTTGTGACTGGGTTACCTCACTCAGGATGGTTTCTTCTAGTGTCATCCATTTGCCTGCGAATCTCATGATTCCATTATTTTTTTCTGCTGAATAGTACTCCATTGTGTAGATGTACCACATTTTCTCTATCCACTCTTCAGGTGAGGGACATCTAGGTTGCTTTCACGTTCTGGCAATTACAAATAAAGCTGCTATGAACATAGTGGAACAGACATCTTTGTTGTATGAATGGGCATCTTTTGGATATATGCCTAAGAGTGGAGTTGCTGGGTCTTGTGGTAGGTTTATTCCCATTTTTCTGAGGAATCTCCACACTGGTACGAACATCTGATCTTTGAAAAAGAAGCTAAAAATATACAATGGAATAAAGAAAGCATCTTCAACAAATGGTGCTGGCATAATTGGAGACTGGCATGTAGAAGAATGCAGATCGATCCATGTCTATCGCCATGCACAAAACTTAAGTCCTAATGGATCAATGACCTCAACATAAATCCAGCCACACTGAACCTCTTAGAAGAGAAAGTGGGTGGTACCCTTGAACGAATTGGTACAGGAGACAGCTTCCTGAACATAACACCATTAGCACAGGCAGTAAGATCAACAATTAATCAATGGGACCTACTGAAACTGAGAAGCTTCTGTAAGGCAAAGGACACAGTCAGCAAGACAAAAAGGCAGCCCACAGAATGGGAAAAAATATTCACTAATTCCACATCTGACAGAGGGTTGATCTCCAAAATTTACAAAGAACTCAAGAAGCAAGTCTCCAAAACACCAAAGGACCCTATTAAAAAGTGGGCTGCAGAACTAAATAGAGAGTTTTCAATAGAGGAGTCTAAAATGGCTGAGAGGCACTTGAGAAAGTGCTCAACATCCTTAGCCATCCGGGAAATGCAAATCAAAACAACTCTCAGATACCATCTCACCCCTGTCAGAATGGCTAAAATCAAAAACACCAATGACAATTTATGCTGGAGAGGATGTGGTGAAAGGGGACACTCCTCCATTGCTGGTGGGAGTGCCAACTGGTTCAGCCACTTTGGAAATCAGTGTG
>NW_024432227.1:0-2832 GCF_017639785.1 Mesocricetus auratus
TTAGAAATGATAACCTGTACTGAATGGACAGCAGCAAGGAGCACTGAGCTTGGAATCTTTAGAACTTGTCATGCAAAGTACAAAAGATGCAACATTTGGGAACATTACTACATACTTTCGTAAAATTTTCACTGTACCCAGCTTCTGTTTCACAAGATAGTGCTCAGCCTGCTGTAATTTCAATTCTCGAGATATTTTGCCATCTTGTGGCCTCTGTGGTTACTGCAAGCTTGTTCTATATAGACAGATAATCAGACAAAATACCAATACACATAAAATAAAAATGAAGCTTTTAAATATGTTGAGTATTATGTTTTCACTGACACATTAACAAACTATTCTCATGTGTGGGTTCATGAGTTATTCCTTTTCTGGTAACATTCACATTGTTGTCATGTGATACCAGGTCCTTCAGTGGAATCCTGGAGCTCATAATCTATGTTCAGGTCTTTGATCCATTTGGACTCAAGTTTGTGCATGGCGATAAACATGGATCTATCCACATTCTTCTACATGCCAGGATCCAGTTATTCCAGCACTATTTGTTAAAGATGCTTTCTTTTTTTCTATTGTGCATTTTTAGCTTCTTTGTCAAAAATCAGATGTTCATACATGTATGGGTTAATATCACGGTGTTAAATTCGATTCCAGTGGTCTACCTGTCTATTTTTGTGTCAATACCAAGCTGTTTTCAGGACTACAGCTTTATAATCGAGCTTGAAGTCAGGGATGGCGATGCCTCCAGATGTTGCTTTGTTGAATAAGATTGTTTTGGCTATACTGGGTCCTTTGTTTTTCCATACAAAGTTGATTATTGTTCTTTCAAGGTCTGTGAAGAATTGTGCTGGGATTTTAATGTGGATTGCATTAAATCTATATATTGCTTTCAGTAAGATTGTGATTTTTATTATGTTGATCCTATCTATCCAAGAGCATGGGAGATCTTTCCACCTTCTGGTGTCTTCTTTGATTTCTTTCTTTAAAGACTCAAATTTCTTGCTATACAGGTATTTCACTTGTTTGGTTAACATTAACCCAAGGTATTTTATGTTCTTTGTGGCTATTGTAAAGGGCAATGTTTCTCTGATTTCTTTCTCAGCCCTTTTATCATCTGTATATAGTAGGGCTACTGATTTTCTTGAGTTGATCTTGTATCCTGCCACTTTGCTGAAAGCATTTATCAGCTGCAGGAGTGCCCTGGTGGAGTTTTTTGGGTCACTTTTGTAAACTATCATATCATCTGCAAATAGTGAAAGTTTGATCTCTTACTTTCCAAATTGTATTCCCTTGATCTCCTTTTGTTGTCATATTCCTATAGATATAACTTCAAGTCCAATATTGAAGAGGTATTGAGAGAGTGGACAGCCTTGTCTTGATCCTGATCTTAGAGGAATTGCGTTGTGTTTCTGTACATTTAGTTTGATGTTGACTGTTGGTTTGCTGTATATAGCTTTTATTATGTTGAGGTAAGTTCCTGTTATCCCAGATCTCTCCAAGACCTTCATCATGAAGAGGTGTTGGATTTTGTCAAAGACTTTTTCAGTATCCAGTGAGATGATCATGTGATTTTTGATTCTCAGCTTGTTTATATGGTGGATTACATTGATGGAATTTTGTGTTTTGAACCAACCCTGCATGCCTGGAAGGAAACCTACTTGATCATGGTGGATGAGTTCTCAGATGTGTTCTTGGTTCCGATTTGCCAGTATTTTATTGAATATTTTTGGAACAATGTTCATGAGGGATATTGGTCTGAAGTTCTCTTTCTTAGTTGTGTCTTTGTGTGGCTTGGGTATTAAGGTTACTGAAGCCACATAGAAAGAGTTTAGCAAAGACCCTTCTGCTTCTATTGCATGGAATGCTTTCAGAAGAATTGGTATAAGCTGTTCTTTGAATTTCTGGTAGAATTCTGCACTGAGGCCATCTTGCCCTAGGCTTTTTTTTAGTTGGTAGATTTTTGATGACTGCTTCTATTTTCTTAGAGGTTATAGGTCTATTTAAATTGCTTATCTGTTCTTGATTTAATTGTGGCAAGTAATATCTATGCAGATAATTGTCCATTTCCTTTAGATTTTCAAATTTTGTGGAGTACAGCTTTTCAAAGTATGACCTGATGATTCTCTAGATTTCCTCACTGTCCATTTTTCTGTCCCCCTTTTCATTTCTGACTTTGTTAATTTTCATGTTCACCCTCTGTCACTTGGTAAGTTTGGATAAAAGTTTGTCTATCTTGTTGATTTTCTTAAGGAACCAACTCTTCGTTACATTGATTTTTTTGTATTATTTCCTAGTCTTTGCCTCATTGATTTCAGCCCTCAATTTGATTATTTCCTGGCATCTACTCCTCCTGGGTGAATTTGCTTCTTTGTGTTCTAGAGCTTTTAGTTGTGCTGTTAATTCTCTAGTGTAACTATCCTCCAGTTTCTTCATGTGGGCACTTAGTGCTATGAATTTCCCTCATAGCACTGCTTTCAAAGTATCCCATGAGTTTGGGTATGTTGTGTCATCATTCTATTTGAATTCTTGGAAGTGTTTAATTTCTTTTTTTATTTCTTCATTGACCCAGGAATGGTGCAATTGTGCTTATTCAACTTCTATGATTTTGTAGGGTTTCTGCAATTTGTGTTGTTGTTGAATTCTAATTTTAATACATGGTCATCTGATAAGGTGCATGGAGTTATTCCAATTCTTTTGTACCTGTTGACATTTGATATGTTGCCCAGTATTTGGTCAATTTTTGAGAAGGTTCCATGTGCCTCTGAGAAGAAGGTATATTCTTTTTTATTTGGGTGGAATGTTCAATAGATGTCTATTAATTCCAATTGGGTCATA
>NW_024432228.1:0-6873 GCF_017639785.1 Mesocricetus auratus
GACAGGAATACCAAACAGAAACTCAATAAAGAAGCAAAAGGTCTAATAGAAGTAATGACCCAACTGGGATTAACAGATATCTATAGAACATTTCATCCGCATAAAAAAGTATATACCTTCTTCTCACCACCACATGGAACCTTCTCAAAAATCGACCACATACTTGGCAACATATCAAACCTCTGCAGCTACAAAAAATTGGAATAACTCCATGCATCTTATCAGACCACCATGCTTTAAAATTAGAATTCACCAACAACACAAATTGAAGAAAACCTACAAACTCATGGAAATTGAATAATACTCAACTGCACCATCCCTGGGTCAAAGAGGAAATAAAAAAAGAAATTAAAGACTTCCTCGAATTCAATGAGAATGAAGACACAACATACCCAAACCTATGGGACACTTTGAAAGCAGTGCTACGGGGGAAGTTCATAGCGCTAAGTGCTCACATGAAGAAACAGGAGAACAGTTATACCAGAGAATTAACATCACAGCTGAAATCTCTAGAACACAAAGAAGCACACTCACCCAGGAGGAGTATACGTTAGGAAATAATCAAATTGAGGACTGAAATCAATAAAGTAGAAACCAGGAAAATAATACAAAGAATCAATGGAACCAAGAGTTGGTTCTTTGAGAAAATCAACAAGATAGACAAACCTTTGTCCAAAATTACCAAACAGCAGAGAGTGAACACGCAAATTAACAAAATTAGAAATGAAAAGGGGGACATAACAACAGACTCTGAGGAAATCCAGAGAATCATTAGTTCATAATTTGAAAACCTGTACTCCACAAAATTTGAAAATTTAAAGGAAATGGATGACTTCCTGGACAGCTATCAATTGCCAAAATTAAATCAAGAACAGATAAGCAATTTAAATAGACCTATAACCCCTATGGAAATAGAAGCTGTCATCAAAATTCTCCCAACCAAAACAAGATCAACTCAAGGAATTCAGTAGCCCTACTATATACAGATGATAAAAGGGCTGAAAGAGAAATCAGAGAAACATCACATTTTACAATTGCCACGAACAATATAAAATACCTTGGGGTAACGCTAACCAAACAAGTGAAAGACCTGTATTGTAAGAACTTTTAATCTTTAAAGAAAGAAATTAAAGAAGCCCTCAGAAAATGGAAAGATCTCCCATGCTCTTGGATAGGTAGGATCAATGTAGAAAAAACGGCAATCCTGCCAAAAGCAATCTACAGATTCAATGCAATCCCCATTAAAATCCCAGCACAATTCTTCACAGACCTTGAAATAACAATAATCAATTGTGTATGGAAAAACAAAAGACCCAGGATAGCCAAAACAACCCTGTTCAACAAGGCAACGTCCGGAGGCATCACCATCCCTGACCTCAAGCTCTATTATAGAGCTATAGTCCTGAAAACAGCTTGGTATTGGCATAAAAATAGACAGGTAGACCAATGGCATCGAATTGAAAATCCGGGTATTAACCCACACATGTACGAACATCTGATCTTTGACAAAGAAGCTAAAAATATACAATGGAATAAAGAAAGCATCTTCAACAAATGTTGCTGGCATAATTGGAGACTGGCATGTAGAAGAATGCAGATTGATCCATGTTTATCGCCATGCACAAAACTTAAGTCCAAATGGATCAAAGACCTCAACATAAATCCAGCCACACTGAACCTCTTAGAAGAGAAAGTGGGTGGTACCCTTGAACGAATTGGTATAGGAGACAGCTTCCTGAATATAACACAGTAGCACAGACAGTGAGATCAACAATTAATAAATGGGACCTAATGAAACTGAGAAGCTTCTGTAAAGCAAAGGACACAGTCAGCAAGACAAAAAGGCAGCCCACAGAATGGAAAAAATATTCACTAATCCCACATCTGACAGAGGGTTGATTTCCAAAATTTACAAAGAACTCAAGAAGCAAGTCTCCAAAACACCAAAGGACCCTATTAAAAAATGGGCTGCAGAACTAAATAGAGAGTTTTCAATAGAGGAGTCTAAAATGGCTGAGAGGCACTTGTGAAAGTGCTCAACGTCCTGGAAATCCGGGAAATGCAAATCAAATCAACTCTGAGATACCATTTCACTCCTGTCGAAATGGCTAAAATAAAAAACACCAACGACAATTTATGCTGGAGAGGATGTGGTGAAAGGGGGACACTCCTCCATTGCTGGTGGGAGTGCCAACTTGTTCAGCCACTTTGGAAATCAGTATGGAGATTCCTCAGAAAAATGGGAATAAACCTACCACAAGACCCAGCAACTCCACTCTTAGGCATATATCCAAAAGATGCCCATTCATACAACAAAGATGTCTGTTCCACTATGTTCATAGCAGCTTTATTTGTAATTGCCAGAACTTGGAATCAACCTAGATGTCCCTCACCTGAAGAGTGGATAGAGAAAATGTGGTACATTTACACAATGTAGTACTATTCAGCAGAAACATATAATGGAATCATGAGATTCGCAGGCAAATGGACGACGCGAGAAGAAACCATTCTGAGTGAGGTAACCCAGTCACAAAAAGAGAAACATGGCATGTACTCTCTCATATATGGATTTTAGACATAGATCTGGGGAGTTCCAGCCTACAATCCTATGGCCAGAGAGTGTGGGAAACAGAAACTTTATTTAGTGGCTGATCGAAGAAGAGGCAGACTCCCTTGGTTAAGTACTGAGCTTAACTCAAGAAAGCCAGTAACAGAGAGGGAGGACTGATGATCAAAGGGATTAAGACTGGGCTGGTTTAACCCCCAGAAACAGCTGACCAGACAAAGGTTAACTCTTGAATCCCAGGCATCAGCCTGGGAAGCCAGCATGGGACTGATCAAGACCCCCTGAATGAGGGTTTCAGTGAGGAGGCCTAGGTCATCTATTGAGCCTTGGGCAGCAGATCAGTACCCATCCAAAGTATACACACGGACTTTGGACTCCCATAGAACAATGTGAGGTGCACTCTCACTCGAAGGGTCTAGGCCCTGCCCTATATGAAATGACAGACTATGCACACCCCGATGGAGGGCCTCACCCTCCCTGGGAAATGAGGGGATAACGGGGGGGTGGGCTTGGGAGGAAGGGAGGGAATGGGAGAGGGTCCTGGAACTGACTTGTGAAGCAGCCTTGTTTCTTATCCAAATTTAAACTGGAAAATAAAATTAAAAAAAATTTTAAAAAGCCAAGTTAAGCCTTTGGGTGGCTAAAAGCGGGGAGATGAGCCAGTGGCCGAGTCACCCTCCTCATCCCGTTGCCAGGCTGTGTCCCCTTGGCTCCTTAGACAGCAGGTAAAAAAAAGAAATGAAGAGTTTGATTGCATTTGGTGATTACGGGGACGTGATCCAGTTATCAGTGTTGGGTGACCAAGATACACTGGGGGATTTTTCTGGTGACAGTCATGGGGAGACTTTATGTCATTGGCTCCTTTCAGCATCTGCGAGTAATTGGAGACTTGATTATGTTTCTGAACCTTGTGGAAGAAGGAGACTTTTATTTTATTCTTTTGAAGACTCTGCTTACAAAGTATTGATGCTTTTGTAGCTCAGGAATTTAACTCAAAGAATTTTTTCTGCAATAGGTACCAGGTGGAACAGCACATTCTGAATAGGTTTTTCTGTTGTGGCATCCACATATAGACTTCCCAGGATGTTCTCCATTCTTCGCTATCTCATCTAACCCTAAACCAGAGGTGGAAGGACAAAGGAGAGCAGATATCAGTAGAGGTCAGGTGCCCCATTTGTGACCCAAATCTAAAGATGTTAGGAGAGAAATCTAGAGCATGATCAATACCAAGCACCTATCACATATCTCTAATCATTCTAGACCCAAGAAGCAGGAAGACAGGGTGGTCTGTACCTCACACATAGAAAATAATTGAGCTTCTATTTGAAGCTAGAGGTTGGAGTGGAGACCGGATGTTTAGGCGACTAACACAGCCTAATCCCTCTGCATTGCACCAATGTGGTGCTCTAATTGGCAAATAGGAATGAACTTCCAACTTTAGATACATCATCATTACTTTCTAAAACATTTTATTTGTCCAAGTAGCCACAATATTGGAGCAGCACTACAAGTTCCTGAGTCAGGCATGTTTGAAGGTAGCTGCAAATGAGTTAGGAGTGAGCTAGTTTAAGCCACAGAAACAGGGTATAGGTTATCTGACTAGAAGAAAGGGAGACAGATGAGAGGCCATACATTGATATAGTATTACTTCAAGCCAAATATTTGAGCCTTTGTCATGCATTACTCCTGTTCACATACATGAACTCATCAAAATGTTCTTACTGGTCAGCTTTTGTTCCTGGCAGAAAACGCTGTGCTTTTGCTGCCTTCTTGGATCCCCACATTCTCAAGCTCATACACTCAAGCCACTCTAGCATTTGCTTCAGGTTTGAATTACAACATCATGCTCAGGTCTGTGCTGTGGCAGGAGAACACTGCACAAAATAATAGGTGGGACAGTGTCCTGGAGTCTCAACAGCACTCCTGTTCTGCCCATGCCAATTTCTGCCATTTTCTGAGTATCAGTGTTACCACCTGAATGGAAACATGCAAACATCTCCTAAATTTTGACAGGACTATATGCACATCATGCTGGGAATAAGGTGAAGTTTACACTCCAAACATGCATAAATCTCCAGAGTGTTACCAAGGCTATTACTCATTTAGCTCCCTCTTCCCCACATCAAGACAGCCTCTGCAATATACCTATAATGCACACACTTCCTTATGAACTCAGCTTCCTAGAAATCAGTAGGTAGATTCACCTTTTTCAGATCCCTGTGTGTTTTACAACTACTCCATGGACCAGTGGTTAAATATCTTCCTTAAATAAAAATTTTCCACCCTTTTATGGCTCCTCGAAGGCAGTCCTTAATTTCACATAGATTACCATCCCTTATCCTTCTGAGTTCTAGCATTAAAGTGTTAGGTAACATGGATCCCACAATGTTTAATCTCTGTGTACAAATTTACATGGTGGGACAGGCTTATGTATAAAATGGAAGTTAAGTATCTTGGCCTGGCCCACAGAGTGCTAAATGAATAAGAATTTGGAGCTTGATATGTTGTCACATTTTGTAGTCTTATAATTAAATGCCAATTAGATAAATGGTTATAGAACTTAGGACGTTTTACTGCTTCTACATTCCAGGTTGAGCAGCAGGTCTGTGCTCTTGGGGTAGAGAAAGAAAGCTCATAAAGAGTAATCCATCCTCCATTAACTACATAGTGGCTACAGAATCCTGCCTGGACTACCAGAGACCCATCTCAAAAGGTAAAAGAACCATCCAGCAAAAACACTAAAATTATGAAGAGTAGTCAGTCATTCTTAGCATTGGAGGGCACATAAGAATCAGATCATGGGCACAGACCTTTAAACCAGCTAATTAGAATTTTCCATAAAGAAAAGTTTAAAATCAAGGGCAGTCTTGTTATAGAATGGCTTTGAAACCAATCATGTATACCTGATCAAAAATCATCTGAAATGTTAGATTTAATAGTCATTTATTTAGCATTCACAAACTGTTATATGAAATTTATGTTACATGTAATACAGTTTTTTACAGTAGTTTAAACAGACTTGGCATCTACATTTTTATTAACAAAAGTTTAAAAAACACTTAATTATCTACGTCATGTTTTTACTTTATAAAAACTGAGATCATGCTATTTTAAATTTGAAATATTTTGGTAAGTGCAAATACTAGATTCCTTCCAGGTTTAAGACAAATACACAGGGAGTCGTTAGGGAGTTTCTCAGTACATGTAGAAGTCGGCACCTCAGATCTTAGGGTGGTAGCTGCTTCAGCGAACGTTGAAAGCTACATCACAGAATTCTCCCCTGTTTCTAGAAAGTACTAGGATTATAGGTGTGCACAATTGTTCCACCTTATGATGATATTTTGTTTATGCTCTAACAAATAAAACTTGTCTGAAAATCAGAGTGTAGAGCTGGACACTAGATAGCCAGAGAGGCCAGGCAGTGGTGGCACACAACTTTAAAACAAGCATTTGTTTTGTTTAGTTTTGTTTTTATGGTTTTATGAGACAGAGGGTTTCTATATTGTTTTGGGGGCTGTCAGACCAGCCTGGGCTCAAACTCACAGAGATCTGCCTGCATCTACCTCCCGAGTTCTGGGATTAAAGTCATGTGCCACCATGGTCCAGCTAAACCAAGCATTTGAAATGAGGACGTGTTCAAGGACACATGCACTACAAGAGATTGAATTATTCTCAAAGAAACTGAGCTCAAACCTTTAATCCCAGCACTGAGGCAGTGGAGACAGAAGTCGTGTGGCTTGGCAGAGGGAGATATATAAGGCAGGAAGAGAGCCAGCTCACACCATTCAGTCTGAAGATTGCTAGACATGGGTTCTGTTCCTTTGTGCCTGATGATTCAGGAGAGGTAAGAAGTAGCACTTGGGATTGGGTTCTCCGATCTTTCAGCATTAACTCTGATTTCTGACTCTGGGTTTACTAAGACTAATTAGTATTCTGGCAACACAACCTGTTGTTTTATTAAACCCTAGTAATATAACTGTGGAGTTTTTACATGATGTGGGTCAATGTCTGCAACTTACTTACAGTGCTTTGTACTCAGAAATGTTGTCCTAGGATTGCAGCAGTCTAGCATCTGTGGGTGAGAACATCTTATTTACTCCTCCTCAGTTTTTCTTGGAAAATTACATCTTAAGCATATTTCCCTTTGCCAAATATAAGGCTTCCAAAAAATTTGATGTATAGTGAATTATTTATTATATTCTTTTGTGGATTTTTGGTCCTGATCATTTAGTTCTATTTGTACTCGTGGAATTTGACTGGGGAGTGATTCGAAGTGGCATTCAATTTACACTCACTGAAGATCCTTT
>NW_024432229.1:0-9204 GCF_017639785.1 Mesocricetus auratus
CTGTCCCGCGCTACCGTCTCGCCAGCAAGAACGACGCAGAACACTCGGATCCTTCTGCAGTAAAGCTTTAATGCATCTTGAGAGATAGATGATCAGCTTCTTAGAGGGAGACCCCAAGCTAAGAAACCCAGCCCCTTATATAAGCCTAGGAGCTCCGAGTGAGACGTGTAGAGCCGGGATTGGTGGTTTGCACATCACCCCAGATGACGCCACGGGAGAGGCACAGCTTAAACGGTTAACTCCAACTGACAGCAGATGTCAGCGCCATCTTCTAACGGTTAACTCCAACTGACAGCAGATGTCAGCGCCATCTTCTAACGGCAATAGCGATAGCGAGGGCGGCTCCTCACATCTCCCTATTCATTTATTTTTGAAGCAATAGGACACCCACAACTTTGGAGTGGAGATAGAGGTCAAATCCCCATGTGCAAATTCGGAACATGTACAAAGCTCCTCTCCAGGGTCTTATCCCCAGAGAGAGCCCTGACCAGTCCGATGTCGTTTTTCTGGGGGAAGGAGATCATGACATAGAACCTTCATGCAAGATGACTTATCTCCCAGGAGAAAGTCGTTATACCGCAGACCTCTCCTGTGCAGTGCTTAGCCTTGCAACTCCTTGGGCTGCTGAAGCCTACCCACTCTATCCCGTGCAATGAGACTAGCCTCGTGGGGTGCAAGAGCTGGGAGGCCAGCGACCTATTGCTTTAACATGGTTAACCAAATGTCAGGGAGGCTCCGTGTTCTAAGGCAGCAAGTGCTTGTGCCACCACCACTTTGTCTCTTTTGTTTGGGCTCTGAGCTTACACACCATCCAAAGCATCAACACTATTCCACAGCAGAGAACTAGGCTAAATGATCCTACCCCCACCCATTCCTTAAAATAAGAAAATGCAGATGAAATCCAGGAGGAGAGGCCTTCCATCAGAGAAAGATCCAGATGCGTCGAATTCACTTGCAGGATCGCCATTCTCAACTCACGGAGTGTCTGCTCAAACTCAAAAGTCCAATTCTGTAATAAATGTTGAGACAGAGCTTGTGACAGGTTAGCTGCTCTTGTAAAATTCTCATATTGTACTGAAGTGACACAAAGGCCAGGCAACTTTTGTTCACATCCCAATTGGGCCATCTGCCACAATATATCCAATTGTTCCTGAACCAAATTAATCTGTTGGTTTACCAACATCAGGCCTCCTTGTATCTGAGAATTGGCAGTGGCCTGTTTATCTAGGACCATGGTCACAGTGGCCTATAGTTCATTAATGGTTTGAGTTGTCTGCACAGTGGCAGAAAGTGCAAGGGCCGAGGCGGTAACCGAAGCAGTAACCGCGGCGGTGGCTATCAGGCCCACAATAATAGCAGAGATCCCAAAAATCTCGCTTTTCCCTAAACAAACTCAAATTACTTGGCGTCTCAACAGGAACTGGAACAAATCGAGGCATGCGCATTACCAAAGCAAAAGGGTGCTTAATAGCATCCCAGCATAATGCATAAAAACAATTCTAAGCAGAGCAATTTATTTCTTTCTGATTCTTACCTAAGGTATCATTACTCACAACCCAAATAAAGGGCAGCTGAATAATTAGTTCTCTTAAAAGGGGTATACTTAACATTGGAGGAGGACCAATCAGATGATCCATAGCTCTGTCCCTCACTCAGACTGTTGCCTAATGCCCCTTTCCAATCAAAAGTAATCTGTCCCTTCTCACTATCATAGGAGAAAGATCAGTACAGCTTCCATTAATTCAAAAGGATTAGCATTAGATCTTTCTGGATCCATATGAATAAAATTATCCTTTAATGAAGAAATCACAGTAAAGCACAAGCTTCCTACTAATGACAAGGTTCTCTCATCCTGAAAACTCTGTATCTGAGGATCTAAAGGCAAAAAGGCAAGCCCCAACTCTCTATTAGTTGTGAAAAATCTAGGGAACACCTGGGCATTCTGCATCACTGGCATCGGTAGGGGGAAGGTAGACATGATGGCCCACCGTAACTCTCCCATCATACTAGGAACCATCATCCCGAGTAGGAGAGTCTTCATCACCCACTTGGCCTCCATCCTTCTTATTCTGGAGTTGTGAAGGAGCTCTTCGAGTGAGTCTTTCAGGGATCCACAGGGGGTTTTCTTCCTCCTGTGGAAAAACACACACAGCTCCCCTGGATCTTATAAGAATAGGATCCGGGCCTTTCCAGAGATCAGTCAAGACATCTTTCCATTTTACCATTTCTTTTGGCCTATCAGGCTCTAAACTGTGGCGATCGGCCGCAGTGTGGCCTTGGGCATCAGAGTTCAAGAAATTAAGGGTAAAAAGTGCCATGGATACAGCAACTCTTGGTACCGAGGGTAGAACATCCTCAATACTCCCCTTTTGTTTAATCAGATATGATTTGAGTGTACGATGGGCACGTTCCACAATGCCCTGTCCTTGAGGGTTATAAGGTAGGCCAGTTAGATGGGTAACATCCATTTGCCGACAAAACTGTCGGAATTTTTGAGAGGTATATGCTGGTCCATTGTCTGTTTTTAAAATTCTGGGTTTTCCCCAAGCACTCCAGGCCTCAAGGCAATGTTGAATCACATATGAGGCCTTTTCCCCTGTTAGGGGTGTGGCGAACATTACGCCAGAACAGGTGTCAACAGAAACATGAACATATTGAAGCCTTCCAAAAGAGGGAATATGAGTAACATCCATCTGCCACATCTGCAATGGTCTAATGCCACGTGGGTTTATTCCCATGTGGGGAGTAGGTAAGAATTCGCAGCAATTCTGGCATTGAGTAACAATTTCCCTAGCCTCTTTCCTGGATAGAGCAAAACGACGGCGCAAGGTCTCAGCCGTCACATGAAAGCGCTTATGGAATTCTTTTGCTGCTTGTGCATGGGTAGACAAGGCAGCGGCCACCAGCTTTGTAGCCTTGTCCGCTAAGTCATTCCCTAAGGACATGGGACCTGGGAGTCCAGAATGTGCTCGGACATGGGTAATGAAAACAGGAAATCTCCTATTTAACAAGGCAGCTTGTATCTTTTGAAAGATGTTAGCAACTCTGCTGGAGGATCTTATTATTCCAGCTATCTCAAGGAGATTAACTGCATTAACCACATAAGAGGAATCTGATACAATATTGAGGGGTCCTGGAAAAGCCTCAAGAACCTCCAGTACTATCAGACATTCTACAACTTGAGGTGAAGTTTCATTATATTGTTTAGATATAACCCTATCCTTGACCACATAAGCTCCCATACCAGTTTTTGATCCATCAGTGTACACCACAGTCCCATCTGGGAGTGGGTCTTTAGCTGTCACTTGTGGAAACACTATAGCCTGGTTTAGGGCAAACTGTAAAATTGGATGCTTTGGAAAATGATTATCAATTTGTCCTGAAAAGGAAGTAACTAAAACTGCCCAATCACTAGATGTGGCTGCCAAGGTCTGAACTTGTGCAGCAGTATAAGGCACAATCAAGGAATCAGGATCCCTGCCAAAATGTGTAACAGCTGCTTTTATTCCGCGAAGCGCGAGCTGTGCAACAGCATCAGGGTACCAGTCAATAATCTTAGCAGGGGAAGCATTTGGATGAATCCAAAGTAATGGTCCATGTTGCCACAGGACTGCAGTTGGCAATTGAGCTGTCTTAAAAACACACAGATTAAAAGGTAGTGACTCCTCAATACGTTGTAATTGTGCTTCCTGTAAGGCCTCTTCCACCATCTGTAAGGCTCGGTGGGCGGCAGGGGTAAATTTTCTGGGTGAGGAGATATGAGGCTCACCCTCCAGGAGATCGAAGAGGGGTTTTAGATCAGCAGATGGAATTTTTAAAAAGGGCCTCAACCAATTTATATCTCCCAGAAGTTTCTGAAAATCATTTAATGTTTGTAAGTGGTCTTTGCGAATTTCTATTTTCTGAGGAACTATATTTTTGGGAGTAATCATTGAGCCCAAAAAGAGGCCTGTATCTGCAATTTGAACCTTTTCTGAGGCAATCTCTAATCCCCACTGTTTTAATTCAGCCACCAGCATGGGGAAAGCCTTTTGTAAAACATCTAACTCTTTGTGACAAATAAGAATATCGTCCATATAATGGATAACGATTAAAGATGTAAATTGCTTCCTAATTGGCTCCAAAGCCTCCTGCACATACAGCTGACATATTGTTGGGCTATTGGCCATGCCTTGCGGCAGTACCTTCCACTGAAATCTCTTGTCTGGTTCCATATGATTAAGAGAAGGGATAGTGAAGGCAAACCTTGGTCTATCCCGTGGGTAAAGTGGAATAGAGAAGAAACAATCCTTAATATCTATAATAATAAGCTTCCAATCTTGAGGAAGTGCAGAAAGCAAAGGAAGGCCTCTTTGAACAGGGCCAAAAAGATGCATCTGATTGTTAATGGCCCGCAGGTCATGGAGTAATCTCCACTTCCCAGATTTCTTCTTAATAACAAAAATTGGTGTATTCCATGGGGAGGTAGAAGGCTCTAGATGCCCCAGCCGTTCCTGTTCTTGCACTAATCTTGTGACAGCCTCTAATTTTTCAGAGGATAGAGGCCATTGAGAGACCCATAACGGCTCCTCTGTTTTCCATGGTATGGGTCGTGAAGCCTCAACGGCCCCTAAATAAAACCCAGTCCTTTTCTACCCCGATTTCCGTGTTGCGTAATGGGTTTTATTCTGCCTTGTTCTTGCCTACCCAAGCCTCTACCGTTTGTATACCCCATCTTTGCCATAATGGCTGATGCCTGGGGGGAGTATTCATTAGTTAGGGTCATGCCCATGGCTTGTAACACATCCCGTCCCCATAAATTTACAGGGAGTGGCAACACATAGGGGGTAAAACATCCCTGTTTGCCCTCAGCATTCCGCCAGGTTAAGGCTGAGGCACTGATGGCAGGAGAGGACTGGTATCCAAGACCTTGTAGAGAATGAGATGAAACAACAGTGGGCCAAGACTTCGGCCACCAATGGAGTGAAATAATGCTTTTGTCTGCTCCCGTATCCATTATCCCTTCAAATTCTTTTCCATTAATTAACAATTTTATTGTAGGTCTCTCATTTAGGGGTATAGCCAGATAGGCTGAATCACTTCCAGAAGATCCCATAGCCCTTTTTTGTAAAGTGTAGGTTTCTCCATCCCCGAGGGAGGGCAGCAACACCAGTTGTGCAATTCTATCTCCCTGCTTTATAGAAAATACACCCCGAGGGCTAGAACAGAGAACTTGAATCTCCTCTTTATGATACGGGTCAACAATTCCAGGATATATAATGAGTCCCTGTAAAGTTAAGGAGCCACGGCCCAGAATAAGCCCAATGGTGGCAGGGGGCAAAGGTCCAGGGGAATGGACTGGGACCGGTTGAACATTCATTTGGGGCATGAGTAAGAAGTCGGAGGCGGCACGCAAGTCCATTCCGGGGGTTCCTCGGAAACCTCTACTTCCTCTTGATTGCTTTTCTGAAATTGGTTCCCATATTTCTGAGGGCCCTGGGACCATGGGCCCCGTGACCCGTTTTTTGATTGGGGTACCTTGGGTTCTTCAATAGGGGGCAGAAGCCTCCCTTTTACATCCCGGACTGACCTGCATTCGCTAGCCCTATGATAACCTTTACCACAACGATGGCAAAGCTTCGATTCTCTTGTTCTTTCAGGGGCTTGACAATCTTTCTTAAGGTGCCCCATTCTCCCACAATTAAAACAAGCTTTTCGACTAGATAAATCTCTACGCCTGTGCGTTTGTAAAATGGCGGCAGCTAGTCCTGCATTGGTTAGGGGTCCCCCAGCTCCCTGCACACTCTGAGCCAATCTTGTAAACCTTTGCTTTTGCGAGGGGCGATAGCCGCTCGACATTCCTGGGTTGCTTGTTCATAGACAAGTTGCTCAATCAGGGGCATAGCTTGTTCTGAATCACCAAAGATGCGACTGGCGGCCTCTGTCATTCTGGCCACAAAGTCTGAAAATGGCTCTTGGGGTCCTTGGACAATCTTTGTAAGGTGTCCACTGGACTCTCCCTTTTTGTGAGGGCCTTCCATGCTTTAATAGCGGCGGCCGACACCTGACCATAGACACCCCAGATGTAGTTGGTTTGATTAAGGGCATGTTGACCCTGACCTGTCAGCATTTCAAATGTCCACTGCCTCTGATTCTCATCTTCAGCCGTGGCATTAACTCTAGCTTGTGCCTGGGCTGCATCATACCAGAGAGCCTTCCATTCCATGTATTGTCCCATGTTGGGAAGCACTGCTTTCACTGTCGTCTGCCAGTCAGTGGGAGTCATGGCAAAATTAGCAAGCCTTTCCACCTGTAATGTGGTAAAGTTAGCATTGACCCCATAATTACGAACGGATTCGGCCAATTCTTTGATTTGATTGTAATCTACAGGGGTATGTACTCTTCCGCCTTCCGCATTCTCGAATACTGGAAAAGCTACTTGTATTTTTCTCCGTTCCTCTAAAGGTAAAAAGGAGTCAGTACCAGTATTCAGCCGAAGCTCATACTGCGGAGGCGCTGAGGGGCGTGAGCCCGCCGGATTTATAGGCGGTGGCCTCACATTCATTTTTGTTTTCAGTGGCCGGTGTCTATCAGGGTGATATCTTTCTTCCTCATACCGTGCCACCTCCTCCTCTAGACCACCTTCTTCGCTAGAATACAGAGTGTCAGAATCAGAATTATCTAGCTCCAAGGCTTCTAGCTCTACTGTAGGGTATAGACTAGATTCTGGCTTTTTCTTTTTCTTAGATTTGTTAGGGGGTGAATGATCACTCCCTTCTTTCTCTCCCCTTTCTTAACTTCTTGGGGAGGGCCTTTTTTCTTAGACATGTCTTTCCTTTTGCGAGCTCCCATTCTCTCACTCCGTTCAGTTTCTGACATGCTATCCTGAACTTCCTCTAAGGTTCCCTGACTTTCTATTATAGCAGGGTGACAGGCCTCATCCTCCAAGCAGTTTTTAACTAGCTTCCAAATGGCTTTGGTACCTAAGTGGAGATCTCCTTCTGCATGCTTCCTGTCTAGTTCTTTACCTAGCTTGTTCCATGAGGCCACAGTGAGGGACCCGGAACAAGCATACCATGGTGCCACTCTATCTACCTCCTTCACAAAATTTTGAAGTGTTCGTGGTGCAATTTTAAGATCTCTTTGTTTTAGCACAGTCTGTAGGGCAGTAACCACTGACTGTGACAACCCCATCGCGCTAGCGGCTTATCTAAAAACGGCGCTCAACTCCGTTACCAGACTGACAGCACCAGACTGACAGCACCAGACTGACAGCACCAGACTGACAGCACCGTTCTGTCAGCACCAGCCACGATGAAGGAGAAGGACAAACAGGACTAGCACCAAAGCCTCCACTGACCCGTCCCACGGTGATGACAAACTAAGGCCAAAGTCGAGAAAGGGGGTGTTCAGGATAAAGCATACCTCTCTGAACTTACGTCCCTGCAGTTCTGAATCCGCCCCGTCTTCCGAGGGGTCTCCCGCGGTGCCGGCGATGTTGAAGAGTTCCCGGGTTTCGGCACCAGATGTCCCGCGCTACCGTCTCGCCAGCAAGAACGACGCAGAACACTCGGATCCTTCTGCAGTAAAGCTTTAATGCATCTTGAGAGATAGATGATCAGTTTCTTAGAGGGAGACCCCAAGCTAAGAAACCCAGCCCCTTATATAAGCCTAGGAGCTCCGAGTGAGACGTGTAGAGCCGGGATTGGTGGTTTGCACATCACCCCAGATGACGCCACGGGAGAGGCACAGCTTAAACGGTTAACTCCAACTGACAGCAGATGTCAGCGCCATCTTCTAACGGTTAACTCCAACTGACAGCAGATGTCAGCGCCATCTTCTAACGGCAATAGCGATAGCGAGGGCGGCTCCTCACAGGAAGCAACCTTGTTTCTGATTTAAATTTAAAACTAAAAAATAAATTAAAAATTAAAACATCCTGAGTGAGGTAACCTGTGCCCAGAAAAACAAATACAGTATGTACTCACCCATAAGTTGATACCAGACATAAAGCAAAAGATACTCAGTCTACAACCTACATCTACAATCCCATAGAAGCTAGAATCCTCTTCCAGAAACAGATGGAAGCAGATGCAGAAATCCATAAGTAACCAGGGGACAAAGCTCCTGGAGTACAATTGAAGTATGGGAGGAGTGATAATATGAACAAAAGAGTCAAGACCACCATGGGGAAACCCACAGAATCAGCTGACCCAAGTTAGTGAGAGATGACTGACTCTGGCCTGATAATTGGGGATCCTGCATAAGATCAAACTATATTCCTTTAATACAGGCAACAATGGTGTGGCTGGGACAATATAAGGGGACACTGGCAGTAGCTTCAAGATCTAACTATAATGCACAAACTGACTTAATGGAGCCCATTATATTTGGAGATATACCTTGCTTAGCTTAGACAGAGGGGTGTAGGAGGTGGGGATGTGGGGATGTGACTTGGTCCTTTCTCAATGAGATGAAGGAACATACTTATCAGACTTCCTAGGAGAGGCCTTACCATCTTGGAGGAGCATATGGGAGGTGGGGGGAATTGGGAGAAGCAGAAGGAAAGGAAAGAAGGGGGAACTAGTAATAGAACACAAAAATTAAATCCCGTTCAAAATTAAATGTTAAATAATTATGGATTATGCATGAGTGTTTCCTGCACACAGCAGTGAAGTGCAATAGCTTATATGAATTATAGTAGGCGAGACAGCATGCAGAAGACCTGTGCAGGCTTATGGTCAACAGAGTTCCACCAAGAAGATGGAGGGGCTATAAACACCAACAGACAGCCAGGAAAGTTTGGCAGTGATCCATAGAAGGATGAATGATGTTCTTAAAGGTAGAATCCTTGCTGGGTTGTCACCTTCCAAACATGTATGTGTATTTTACTTCATGAGTATAATGAAGGAATAAAACATGCAGTAGAATATAGAGTAAATTGAAGCCAGGTATGAGACTAGTTGGTGAAGGGTCATATATCAAAAATACATTGAAGAAACAGCACAAATTGGAGAAAACCTACAAATTCATGGAAATTGAATAATGCTCAACTGCACCATCCCTGGGACAAACAGGAAATAAAAAAAGAAATTAAAGACTTCCTCAAATTCAATGAGAATACATACCCAAACCTATGGGACACTTTGAAAGCAGTGCTACGGGGGGAAGTTCATAGCACTAAGTGCCCACACGAAGAAACTGGAGAACAGTTATACCTGAGAA
>NW_024432230.1:0-7719 GCF_017639785.1 Mesocricetus auratus
CCCGCTACCGTCTCGCCAGCAAGAACGACGCAGGACACTCGGATCCTTCTGCAGTAAAGCTTTAATACATCTTGAGAGATAGATGATCAGCTTCTGAGAGGGAGACCCCAAGCTAAGAAACCCAGCCCCTTATATAAGCCTAGGAGCTCCGAGTGAGACGTGTAGAGCCGGGATTGGTGGTTTGCTCATCACCCCAGATGACGGGTGAGGCACAGCTTAAACGGTAAACTCCAACTGACAGCAGATGTCAGCGCCATCTTCTAATGGCGATAGCGATAGTGAGGGCGGCTCCTCACATCTCCCCCTATTCATTTATTTTTGAAGCCATAGGACACCCACAACTTTGGAGTGGAGATAGAGGTCAAATCCCCATGTGCAAATTTGGAACATGTACAAAGCTCCTCTCCAGGGTCTTATCCCCAGAGGAGCCCTGACCAGTCCCGATGTCGTTTTTCTGGGGGAAGGAGATCATGACATAGAACCTTCATGCAAGATGACTTATCTCCCAGGAGAAAGTCGTTATACCGCAGACCTCTCCTGTGCAGTGCTTAGCCTTGCAACTCCTTGGGCTGCTGAAGCCTACCCACTCTATCCCGTGCAATGAGACTAGCCTCGTGGGGTGCAAGAGCCGGGAGGCCAGCGACCTATTGCTTTAACATGGTTAACCAAATGTCAGGGGAGGCTCCGTGTTCTAAGGCAGCAAGTGCTTGTGCCACCATCACTTTGTCTCTTTTGTTTGGGCTCTGAGCTTACACACCATCCAAAGCATCAACACTATTCCACAGCAGAGAACTAGGCTAAATGATCCCACCCCCACCCATTCCTTAAAATAAGAAAATGCAGATGAAATCCAGGAGGAGAGGCCTTCCATCAGAGAAAGATCCAGACGCGTGGAATTCACTTGCAGGATCGCCACTCTCAACTCACGGAGTGTCTGCTCAAACTCAAAAGTCCAATTCTGTAATAAATGTTGAGACAGAGCTTTTGACAGGTTAGCTGCTCTTGTAAAATTCTCATATTGTACTGAAGTGACACAAAGGCCAGGCAACTTTTGTTCACATCCCAATTGGGCCATCTGCCACAATATATCCAATTGTTCCTGAACCAAATTAATCTGTTGGTTTACCAACATCAGGCCTCCTTGTATCTGAGAATTGGCAGTGGCCTGTTTATCTAGGGCCATGGTCACAGTGGCTGATAGTTCATTAATGGTTTGAGTTGTCTGCACAGTGGCGGAAAGTGCAAGGGCCGAGGCGGTAACCGAAGCAGTAACCGCGGCGGCAGCTATCAGGCCCACAATAATAGCAGAGATCCCAAAAATCTCGCTTTTCCCTAAACAAACTCAAACTACTTGGCACCTCAACAGGAACTGGAACAAATCGAGGCATGCGCATTACCAAAGCAAAAGGGTGCTTAATAGCATCCCAGCATAATGCATAAAAACAATTCTAAGCAGAGCAATTTATTTCTTTCTGATTCTTACCTAAGGTATCATTACTCACAACCCAAATAAAGGGCAGCCAAACACAAATTGGAGCAGCTGAATAATTAGTTCTCTTAAAAGGGGTATACTTAACATTGGAGGAGGACCAATCAGATGATCCAGAGCTCTGTCCCTCACTCAGACTGTTGCCTAATGCCCCTTTCCAATCAAAAGTAATCTGTCCCTTCTCACTATATCCTCCAGCAATCATTGCCATAGGAGAAAGATCAGTACAGCTTCCATTAATTCAAAAGGATTAGCATTAGATCTTTCTGGATCCATATGAATAAAATTATCCTTTAATGAAGAAATCACAGTAAAGCACAAGCTTCCTACCAATGACAAGGTTCTCTCATCCTGAAAACTCTGTATCTGAGGATCTAAAGGCAAAAAGGCAAGCCCCAACTCTCTATTAGTTGTGAAAAATCTAGGGAACTCCTGGGCATTATGCATCACTGGCATCGGTAGGGGAAGGTAGACATGATGGCCCACCGTAACTCTCCCATCATACTAGGAACCATCATCCCGAGTAGGAGAGTCTTCATCACCCACTTGGCCTCCATCCTTCTTATTCTGGAGTTGTGAAGGAGCTCTTCGAGTGAGTCTTTCAGGGATCCACAGGGGGTTTTCTTCCTCCTGTGGAAAAACACACACAGCTCCCCTGGATCTTATTAGAATAGGATCCGGGCCTTTCCATTCATTAGTTAGCACATCTTTCCATTTTACAAATTCTTTTGGCCTATCAGGCTCTAAACTGTGGCGATCGGCCGCAGTGTGGCCTTGGGCATCAGAGTTCAAGAAATTAAGGGTAAAAAGTGCCATGGACACAGCAACTCTTGGTACCGAGGGTAGAACATCCTCAATACTCCCCTTTTGTTTAATCAGATATGATTTGAGTGTACGATGGGCACGTTCCACAATGCCCTGTCCTTGAGGGTTATAAGGTAGGCCAGTTAGATGGGTAACATCCATTTGCCGACAAAACTGTCGGAATTTTTGAGAGGTATATGCTGGTCCATTGTCTGTTTTTAAAATTCTGGGTTTTCCCCAAGCACTCCAGGCCTCAAGGCAATGTTGAATCACATATGAGGCCTTTTCCCCTGTTAGGGGTGTGGCAAACATTACGCCAGAACAGGTGTCAACAGAAACATGAACATATTGAAGCCTTCCAAAAGAGGGAATATGAGTAACATCCATCTGCCACATCTGCAATGGTCTAATGCCACGTGGGTTTATTCCCACGTGGGGAGCAGGTAAGAATTCGCAGCAATTCTGGCATTGAGTAACAATTTCCCTAGCCTCTTTCCTGGATAGAGCAAAACGACGGCGCAAGGTCTCAGCCGTCACATGAAAGCGCTGATGGAATTCTTTTGCTGCTTGTGTGTGGGTAGACAAGGCAGCGGCCACCAGCTTTGTAGCCTTGTCCGCTAAGTCATTCCCTAAGGACATGGGACCTGGGAGTCCAGAATGTGCTCGGACATGGGTAATGAAAACAGGAAATCTCCTATTTAACAAGGCAGCTTGTATCTTCTGAAAGATGTTAGCAACTCTGCTGGAGGATCTTATTATTCCAGCTATCTCAAGGAGATTAACTGCATTAACCACATAAGAGGAATCTGATACAATATTGAGGGGTCCTGGAAAAGCCTCAAGAACCTCCAGTACTATCAGACATTCTACAACTTGAGGTGAAGTTTCATTATATTGTTTAGATATAACCCTATCCTTGACCACATAAGCTCCCATACCAGTTTTCGATCCATCAGTGTACACCACAGTCCCATCTGGGAGTGGGTCTTTAGCTGTCACTTGTGGAAACACTATAGCCTGGTTTAGGGCAAACTGTAAAATTGGATGCTTTGGAAAATGATTATCAATTTGTCCTGAAAAGGAAGTAACTAAAACTGCCCAATCACTAGATGTGGCTGCCAAGGTCTGAACTTGTGCAGCAGTATAAGGCACAATCAAGGAATCAGGATCCCTGCCAAAATGCGTAACAGCTGCTTTTATTCCGCGAAGCGCGAGCTGTGCAACAGCATCAGGGTACCAGTCAATAATCTTAGCAGGGGAAGCATTTGGATGAATCCAAAGTAATGGTCCATGTTGCCACAGGACTGCAGTTGGCAATTGAGCTGTCTTAAAAACACACAGATTAAAAGGTAGTGACTCCTCAATACGTTGTAATTGTGCTTCCTGTAAGGCCTCTTCCACCATCTGTAAGGCTCGGTGGGCGGCAGGGGTAAATTTTCTGGGTGAGGAGATATGAGGCTCACCCTCCAGGAGATCGAAGAGGGGTTTTAGATCAGCAGATGGAATTTTTAAAAAGGGCCTCAACCAATTTATATCTCCCAGAAGTTTCTGAAAATCATTTAATGTTTGTAAGTGGTCTTTGCGAATTTCTATTTTCTGAGGAACTATATTTTTGGGAGTAATCATTGAGCCCAAAAAGAGCCCTGTATCTGCAATTTGAACCTTTTCTGAGGCAATCTCTAATCCCCACTGTTTTAATTCAGCCACCAGCATGGGAAAAGCACTTTGTAAAACATCTAACTCTTTGTGACAAATAAGAATATCGTCCATATAATGGATCATGATTAAAGATGTAAATTGCTTCCTAATTGGCTCCAAAGCCTCCTGCACATACAGCTGACATATTGTTGGGCTATTGGCCATGCCTTGCGGCAGTACCTTCCACTGAAATCTCTTGTCTGGTCCCATATGATTAAGAGAAGGGATAGTGAAGGCAAACCTTGGTCTATCCCGTGGGTAAAGTGGAATAGAGAAGAAACAATCCTTAATATCTATAATAATAAGCTTCCAATCTTGAGGGAGTGCAGAAAGCAAAGGAAGTCCTCTTTGAACAGGGCCAAAAAGATGCATCTGATTGTTAATGGCCCGCAGGTCATGGAGTAATCTCCACTTCCCAGATTTCTTCTTAATAACAAAAATTGGTGTATTCCATGGGGAGGTAGAAGGCTCTAGATGCCCCAGCCGTTCCTGTTCTTGCACTAATCTTGTGACAGCCTCTAATTTTTCAGAGGATAGAGGCCATTGAGAGACCCATAACGGCTCCTCTGTTTTCCACGGTATGGGTCGTGAAGCCTCAACGGCCCCTAAATAAAACCCAGTCCTTTTCTACCCCGATTTCCATGTTGTGTAATGGGTTTTATTCTGCCTTGTTCTTGCCTACCCAAGCCTCTACCCTTTGTATACCCCATCTTTGCCATAATGGCTGATGCCTGGGGGAGTATTCATTAGTTAGGGTCATGCCCATGGCTTGTAACACATCCCGTCCCCATAAATTTACAGGGAGTGGCAACACATAGGGGGTAAAACATCCCTGTTTGCCCTCAGCGTTCCGCCAGGTTAAGGCTGAGGCACTGATGGCAGGAGAGGACTGGTATCCAAGACCTTGTAGAGAATGAGATGAAACAACAGTGGGCCAAGACTTCGGCCACCAATGGAGTGAAATAATGCTTTTGTCTGCTCCCATATCCATTATCCCTTCAAATTCTTTTCCATTAATTAACAATTTTATTGTAGGTCTCTCATTTAGGGGTATAGCCAGATAGGCTGAATCACTTCCAGAAGATCCCATAGCCCTTTTTTGTAAAGTGTAGGTTTCTCCATCCCCGAGGGAGGGCAGCAACACCAGTTGTGCAATTCTATCTCCCTGCTTTATAGAAAATACACCCCGAGGGCTAGAACAGAGAACTTGAATCTCCTCTTTATGATACGGGTCAACAATCCCAGGATATATAATGAGTCCCTGTAAAGTTAAGGAGCCACGGCCCAGAATAAGCCCAATGGTGGCAGGGGGCAAAGGTCCAGGGGAATGGACTGGGACCGGTTGAACATTCATTTGGGGCATGAGTAAGAAGTCGGAGGCGGCACGCAAGTCCATTCCGGGGGTTCCTCGGAAGCCTCTACTTCCTCTTGATTGCTTTTCTGAAATCGGTTCCCATATTTCTGAGGGCCCTGGGACCATGGGCCCCGTGACCCGTTTTTTGATTGGGGTACCTTGGGTTCTTCAATAGGGGCAGAAGCCTCCCTTTCATATCCCGGACTGACCTGCACTCACTAGCCCTATGATAACCTTTACCACAACGATGGCAAAGCTTCAGTTCTCTTGTTCTTTCAGGGAATTGACAATCTTTCTTAAGGTGCCCCATTTTCCCACAATTAAAACAAGCTTTTCGACTAGATAAATCTCTACGCCTGTGCGTTTGTAAAATGCCGGCAGCTAGTCCTGCATTGGTTAGGGGTCCCCCCAGCTCCCTGCACACTCTGAGCCAATCTTGTAAACCTTTGCTTTTGCGAGGAGCGATAGCCGCTCGACATTCCTGGGTTGCTTTTTCATAGACAAGTTGCTCAATTAGGGGCATAGCTTGTTCTGAATCACCAAAGATGCGACCGCGGCCTTTGTCATTCTGGCCACAAAGTCTGAAAATGGCTTTTGGGGTCCTTGGACAATCTTTGTAAGGTGTCCACTGGATTCTCCCCTTTTTGTGAGGGCCTTCCATGCTTTAACAGTGGCGGCCGACACCTGACCATAGACGCCCCAGATGTAGTTGGTTTGATTAAGGGCATGTTGACCCTGACCTGTCAGCATTTCAAATGTCCACTGCCTCTGATTCTCATCTTCAGCCGTGGCATTAACTCTAGCTTGCGCCTGGGCTGCATCATACCAGAGAGCCTTCCATTCCATGTATTGTCCCATGTTGGGAAGCACTGCTTTCACTGTCGTCTGCCAGTCAGTGGGAGTCATGGCAAAATTAGCAAGCCTTTCCACCTGTATTGTGGTAAAGTTAGCATTGACCCCATAATTACGAACGGATTCGGCCAATTCTTTGATTTGATTGTAATCTACGGGGGTATGTACTCTTCCGCCTTCCGCATTCTCGAATACTGGAAAAGCCATTTGTATTTTTCTCCGTTCCTCTAAAGGTAAAAAGGAGTCAGTACCAGTATTCAGCCGAAGCTCATACTGCAGAGGGGCCGAGGGGCGTGAGCCCGCCGGATTTATAGGTGGTGGCCTCACAGTCATTTTTGTTTTCAGCGGCCGGTGTCTATCAGGGTAATATCTTTCTTCCTCATACCGTGCCACCTCCTCCTCTAGACCACCTTCTTCGCTAGAATCCAGAGTGTCAGAATCGGAATTATCTAGCTCCAAGGCTTCTAGCTCTACCGTAGGGTATAGCCTAGATTCTGGCTTTTTCTTTTTCTTAGATTTGTTAGGGGGTGAATGATCACTCCCTTCTTTCTCTCCCCCTTTCTTAACTTCTTGGGGAGGGCCTTTTTTCTCCCATTCTCTCACTCCGTTCAGTTTCTGACATGCTATCCTGAACTTCCTCTAAGGTTCCCTGACTTTCTACTATAGCAGGGTGACAGGCCTCATCCTCCAAGCAGTTTTTAACTAGCTTCCAAATGGCTTTGGTACCTAAGTGGAGATCTCCTTCTGCATGCTTCCTGTCTAGTTCTTTACCTAGCTTGTTCCATGAGGCCACAGTGAGGGACCCGGAACAAGCATACCATGGTGCCACTCTATCTACCTCCTTCACAAAATTTTGAAGTGTTCGTGGTGCAATTTTGAGATCTCTTTGTTTTAGCACAGTCTGTAGGGCAGTAACCACTGACTGTGACAACCCCATCGCGCTAGCGGCTTATCTAAAAAACGGCGCTTGACTTACCAGACTGACAGCACCGTTCTGTCAGTACCAGCCACGATGAAGAAGGACAAACAGGACTAGCACCAAAGCCTCCACTGACCCGTCCCATGGTGATGACAAACTAAGGCCAAAGTCGAGAAAAGGGGTGTTCAGGATAAAGCATACCTCTCTGAACTTACGTCCCTGCAGTTCTGAATCCGCCCCATCTTCCAAGGGGTCTCCCGCGGCACCGGCGATGTTGAAGAGTTCCCGGGTTTCAGCACCAGATGTCCCGCGCTACCGTCTCGCCAGCAAGAACGACGCAGGACACTCGGATCCTTCTGCAGTAAACTTTTATACATCTTGAGAGATAGATGATCAGCTTCTGAGAGGGAGACCCCAAGCTAAGAAACCCAGCCCCTTATATAAGCCTATGAGCTCCGAGTGAGACGTGTAGAGCCGAGATTGGTGGTTTGCTCATCACCCCAGATGACACCACGGGAGAGGCACAGCTTAAACGGTGAACACCAACTGACAGCGGATGTCAGCGCCATCTTCTAATGGCGATAGCGATAGCGAGGGCGGCTC
>NW_024432231.1:0-1279 GCF_017639785.1 Mesocricetus auratus
TCCAGTTCCTGTTGAGGTGCCAAGTAGTTTGAGTTTGTTTAGGGAAAAGCGAGATTTTTGGGATCTCTGCTATTATTGTGGGCCTGATAGCTGCCGCCGCGGTTACTGCTTCGGTTACCGCCTCGGCCCTGGCATTTTCCGCCACTATGCAGACAACTCAAACCATTAATGAACTATCGGCCACTGTGACCATGGCCCTAGATAAACAGGCCACTGCCAATTCTCAGATACAAGGAGGCCTGATGTTGGTAAACCAACAGATTAATTTGGTTCAGGAACAATTGGATATATTGCGGCAGATGGCCCAATTGGGATGTGAACAAAAGTTGCCTGGCCTTTGTGTCACTTCAGTACAATATGAGAATTTTACAAGAGCAGCTAACCTGTCAAAAGCTCTGTCTCAACATTTATTACAGAATTGGACTTTTGAGTTTGAGCAGACAATCCGTGAGTTGAGAGTGGCGATCCTGCAAGTGAATTCGACGCGTCTGGATCTTTCTCTGATGGAAGGCCTCTCCTCCTGGATTTCATCTGCATTTTCTTATTTTAAGGAATGGGTGGGGGTGGGATCATTTAGCCTAGTTCTCTGCTGTGGAATAGTGTTGATGCTTTGGATGGTGTGTAAGCTCAGAGCCCAAACAAAAGAGACAAAATGATGGTGGCACAAGCACTTGCTGCCTTAGAACACGGAGCCTCCCCTGACATTTGGTTAACCATGTTAAAGCAATAGGTCGCTGGCCTCCCGGCTCTTGCACCCCACGAGGCTAGTCTCATTGCACGGGATAGAGTGGGTAGGCTTCAGCAGCCCAAGGAGTTGCAAGGCTAAGCACTGCACAGGAGAGGTCTGCGGTATAACGACTTTCTCCTGGGAGATAAGTCATCTTGCATGAAGGTTCTATATCATGATCTCCTTCCCCCAGAAAAACGACATCGGGACTGGTCAGGGCACAAGATGGTGCTGACACCCGTTGTCAGTTGGAGTAAACAACCTTGGTGCGCATGTGCCTGCTACTTTTCTATCCCTTACTCTCTGCCTCTCCCGTGGCATCATATGGCTGACAAGCAGGAGCCAGTCAGGAGATGACACGTCCAAGGCGGGGACTGATGAGCTATATAAGGGTTGGGCTTTTCGCTCCCCGGGTCTCCACTCTGTAAGCTTATGCTCTCCCTCTCAAGACGCATTAAAGCTGTTCTGCAGAAGGATCCTAAGTGTGCCGCGTCGTTCTTGCTGGCGAGAAGGTAGCACGGGACATATATGTATATCTTTAGGTTCTTTCCT
>NW_024432232.1:0-4024 GCF_017639785.1 Mesocricetus auratus
AAGCTCTTGCCTTGTCCATACCTACACTAGCTGCAATCACACACAGACATATTTGGTCCCTTTTCCCTCAGTTCACTTTTCCCCTAGATTTAGCACATCCTCTAGAATGTAGCCTGATCCCTTTGTGTAACTTCCATAAACATATTTATTCCCCAGACACACCAAGACTTCCTCCTCTGAGCAGACCTTGCAGACACAAACAGTTGAATGAAATAGGGAAGTCAATTTAAGATAGTAAACAAGCTAAAGGTCTCTCAATCTGGATTCCCTCCTCAAAGAATAAATTCAAAATCGACACACAGGGAGAGACATACAGAGAGAGGCAACAAACAAATTAGTAGCATCAAAATAGAAAAAAGGAGAAAATATAGCAGTTACTAAAGAAATTCATAGTAGCATGAGGACATACGTTGAAAGAGTCGATCGCCCTAAAGATGAAAATCTCAAATAAATGGATGAATATATGAACCAAACTGAGAAAATGTCAGTTTTACTGTGTCCTTCATAGGCTCCCATATTTGCATATTTGTTTCACAGTTGGTGGCCCATTTGGGCATCTTTAGGAGATGAGGCCTTGCTGGAGGAAGTATGATACTGAGTGCAGGTTTTCAGAGCTAAAATACTCCTGCCAATTGATTTCCTCTTGGTGTTTCTCCTCAAAATTTAAGTATAAGGATATGTTACTCAGAAAAGGAGTTTTAATTTATGTTTCCACAGAACATAAAAAGCTGAGGATTTCTTCAAGGCTTCTGTGGTTCGACGAACCAAGACCCCCGGAAGCAGTGGACCAGGTGTTCCAACAATCGAAACAGCTAAGATGATGCAGTTTTACAGGCCCTGAAAATACAGACTGATACAGGTTTCTGAGTTTTGTCATGATCCCCATGGTATGAACAGCGCCCCCTTCCAGCACGAAGCAGTTTGGAAAGAGCGCCGTCCTAATTCCCATCTTGTTTATAAATCTTTGTTTTCATTTAAATGGGGTTGTTTATAATAGGCTAGTGATCACAGCCAATCTTTTTTTAATGGTAAAAAGGGGAATTATGGTATGGGTATTGTTTTTCATTTATTGATACAAATTCAAGGTCAATTTTGTGCTGTGTATATATCTCCTCTTGTTTAAGTATTGTGCTTATACTGATCTTTTAAAACATAATGCATAATTGAATACAGACTATAGATAGTTACTTATAATAGAATTTATAATTAGGTAAATTAGGTTTTCTAGATATACAGAAATATATTTAAGATAGATAGACAGTCTTCAAACCTCTCAAAGACCTTCAGAAAATGTCATTTAAAACGGTTTAGGGTTTTTCTTGACAATGAGAAATGTCTGCTCCTGGCAGCACTAATTACGTCTGAGAGGAAGATGGGCATCGAAGAAACGTGTTATGGAGTTTGCTTTCAACATGGCAAGATTAGCCATTTGGGCAAGAAACTGCTCTTGCCTAGAGAGTTTGACTGTTGTTGTATAAACTGGACATGCAGGACCCACAGAAAAGTGACTGCTGAACTCAGTCTTACAGGGATCCAACTTCATGGAAGAGTCTACCAGACTTTCTGCAGGACACAGAAAAATGACTGACAGACTGCCAGCACAGATGGACAGTTTGAAATTTCCTGCTTTGCTGAGAAGTGTTCCAGACACATTGTGGCCTATGGGCTGAAGATGGATGCCCCAACGTTACAGAGGAACTTCGGGTGACTGTCCAGGCAGTAAGATACCTCTGTCAATCCTAGTGTTTATATATTATCCTTCTGTGGTCTTTGATGGAGTTGAAGACAGATAGTTATAATTATAGTTTTCCTTAGTTATGATAAAAGATACATATAGAACTTTGGACTCACAAGGATGGGATGGATGATACTTTCTTTAAATCTTGCTAAAATATTGTAACTATGTTCTTATTTGATAACTATTCTGTTATATATAATTTTACTATGTTAAAGTTAAGACCTTTCTTTTTGTTTAAACAGAAAAGAGGAGAAGTCCTGTGCATTTGTCAATATTTTTCAATAAAGTACTGTTGAGCCTGTAGGGAACCAAGATAGGAGGGACTAGGAGTCCAGGAGGATTCTGGGAAGGAGAAACACAAGAGAGTCAACATGTAACGCCATGGGGGTAGGAAGCCTGGAACTATTCTCCGATAAGAAACATACTTAGATTAACAATTATGGGGTAATTACTTAAGTCAGAGCTAGCTAGTAAGAAGCAAGGAAGGCCAACAGCTTCATAATTAATATAGCCTCCTGTGTGTTTATTTGGGACTGATATGGCTCTAGAACCAGGCTGGCAGGAAAGCGGCTCTGGAACCAGGCTCCTTCTCAAGGAAAAAGCTTCTCTTAACAGAAGAATCCTCTGTACCACGAACTATCCACCTCCACACTGCTTCTCTAGGCTTGAGATCAGTGAGTTTCCTTGACTTCAGAATCCACGACATTCTGAGAACACTCTAGCCTTTGTCACACATCCACTTTTATAGCCTAGTCTGACCACACCTTGACCTCTCAGCAGTTAAGCTCTAGCCTTTGTCCACACCTACTCTAGCTGCAACCACACACAGACATATTTTGTCCTTTTCCCTCAGTTCACTTTTCCCCCTAGACTTAGCACATCCTCAAGAATGTTGCATGGTTCCTTCTGTGCAACTTCCATGAACACACTTAGTATCCAGACACCCCACGGCCTCCTCTTCTGATGAGATATTGCAGACACAAACAAACAGTTGAATGAAATAAGGAAATCAATTCAAGATAGGAAACTAGCTAAAGGTCTCTCAATCTGGATTCCTTCCTCAAAGATGAAACTCAAAATCGAGACACAGGGAGACACACACAGAGCAGGAACAACCAAATTAGTAATATCAAAATAGACAACAAGAGAAAATTATAGCAGTTACTAAAGAAATTCATAGGAGCATAATGACATATTTTGAATGAGTCTATCCCCCTAGACATGAAAATCTCAAATAATCAAAGATAATAGGAAGCAAACTGAGAAAAAGTCAGTTTTACTGGCTTCAATGAGAATGTCCTTCCTAGGCTGCTATATTTGCCATCCAACAATGTGAGATGCACTGTCACCCTGAACCCTTGGGAGAGGGTCTAGGCCATGCACTGGATTAAATGACAGCCTATTGACATCCCCAAGGAGGGCCTCACCCTCCCTGGGTAAATGAGGGTATATTAGGGGGGTGTTGAGGGAAGGGCACAGGAGTTGGGGTAGGAAACGGAGAGGGACCTGGAACTGACTTGTGAAGCAACCTTGTTTCTAATTTAAATTTAAAAATAAATAATAAAAAAGAAAAAAATGCAAAAAAATCAGTTGTATTTGTTTAAATTTGAAAGTCCTTCCTAGCTCCCATATTTGAATATTTGTTTCACAGTTGTTGGTCCATTTGGGCAGTTTTAGAATACAAGGCCTTCCTGGAAAAATTATGTTACTGAGGGCAGGTTTTCAGAGCTAAACTACTCCTGACAATTCTTGGTTTCCTACCAGCTTCACTGTGGTTGTGTTTCAAGATAATAGCTCTCAGTTTTCTGATGTTACTGTGTTACTTGTTTGTAGGAGGAAGTCTGCATGCCGCCATTAAACATGTGACTTATTAGAGGCGCATACAGATGAGGTAATAAAAGGGCGGTTTACCACACCGCTAACCACACCCACTTTAGGCAGGACTAAAGACGTATACGGCTGGACGTAAAGACGTATATGTACATAGGCGGAACTACATCACTAGCCAGGCCCACTTTTGGGCATGGCTAGGGGTGTTACGGGGGAAGGCATAAAAGACAGCACACAGGAAGTCTCGGTCTCTTTCCCTGGAGTTCGGCTTCCGGTCCGGCTGCTAGCTGAGAACTGCTTGGCTCCTCTGGGTTTCGTATCTTGTGAGTAATTTTCTACATTAAATACTTAGCTTTACTGTCAGTAATTGTGTGTTGCGTATTGTTACAGCGTCCGTTTAGCCTACACTTGTTGACTACTGGAATGCCTACCATGTATGATGGATGGATTTTAATG
>NW_024432233.1:0-5860 GCF_017639785.1 Mesocricetus auratus
ATGGGAGCATCCTGCTTCAGAACTACCACCCTTCACACAACGGCTGCACAAACATCCTCCTGAGCACCTCTCTGTGAATGTGCAATCATCTCCTGAACCATTCTGTTTGTAAATGAAACGTCTTTGCTATTCCCCTGGTTGTGGATCCGGAACCCCGAGGTTGTGATATGAAGTCTGTTGGTTCCCATAACCCGCCATGTCTAACTCCACAACTCTTCTACCATTCTACAGGTTGAGCCACTACTCCCCAACATGGCAGAGACCCCTTTTGCTCCACTGAATTTGTCCTTCCCCTTTGCCACGTCATATCAAACAGGGGGCAGCATTTTACCTGACGTCAGCAGGACCGTTGAAAGGGCCTTGAGAAAAGGGAAAATTCTAGATGTGGTGTATGGGGTCAAGGAGACCATGGCAGCATTGTCCCATACTCCAGTGAACATCACTGTGACTAGGGACGCCGGCAATGGCATGTCATCTTTCATCAATGCACTTCGAATGATTGACCATGAGGAAGATGACTCGGCTCCCACTGGGGTGGTGAGGATCACCCAGACACGGGTGAAATACTCTTCATCCCTGTTTCCCAATGTGGTACTGTGGGACCTGCCTGGCTTGGGGGCTACAGCCCAAACCATAGATAACTATGGAAAAGAGATGAAATTCAACATGTATGACTTGTTCATCATCATCGCCTCTGAGCAGTTCAGCTCGAATCATGTGAATCTTGCCAAGCTCATCCAGAGGATGGGGAAGAGGTTTTATATCATCTGGACCAAGCTGGACAGGGACCTCAGTACATGTGTCCTTTCAAAGATCCGGTTTCTACAGAGTATACAGGAGAATATCCAAGAGAATCTCCAGAAGGAGAGGGTGAACATACCCCCCATATACTTGGTATCCAATCTAAACCCTCTACTATATGACTTCCCAAAGCTTAGAGACACGTTGCATAAAGACCTCTCCAACATCAGGTGCTGTGTGCCCTTAAACACTCTCTCTTACACATGTGAGAAGATCATTGATGAGAGAGTGGCCTCCTTGAAGGAGAGACTAGATGGCGGATGTTCGGAGCATTCCGTTTGTGTCAGGGACAATGATGACATGGAAGAGTGTGTGAAGGTGTACCGACTAAAGTTTGGTATAGATGATCAATCGCTTCAGCAGGTAGCCCTGAGCCTGGGGACAGTACTACTAGAGTACAAGGCCAACATGAAGTCCCAAAACAGGTGCACTCTCTGCCAGAGGGGACTGGAGACTGAGACTGATGACTTGTGCTCTCCGGAGTGCATTCTCCATCACTCTTAAATGTCTCCCATGCTTACATCGCTGTGTCCCCTGGTTCAGACGCATAAAACACAGACGTGTGCTTCACTTAGTTGCCCAGGACACCAAGATCATCGTGAAGAAAATCCTGAAAGACTCCATCAGTCCCCCTCTAATCTAGTGTAGGGGGTTGTCTGGCACTCTTCTCACAAGGAAGCCAGATGTTCCTGGGTCCCTATTTATCCTCTAGAAATCAAGAGATACAACAACATTCCCTGTATGTGTTTTAGATCCTTTGGGAGGAGTTTAAAATCACTCATTTCCCTTGCCTCAAATCTAATTCATTGTTCCACTAAGGGACAAGGACAAATTGTTAAAAATCATTGACCATGATTCTTAGGTTTGGAATATGAAATTTTAGTTTTCAGTTGTTAAGTGTGATGTATGTCTAAATCAAATTTCCTCTAACATAGTAAGTCAGTTCCTCTTCGTTGGTGCCTTTTTATTCTTGTTCTCCATGCTTTACCTAGATGCACCTGTATAAGGACTAGTCTGGTACAAAGGAACACTTAGATCAATTTTGGAAGCAGATGGAGAATGTGGTAGCTCTTGTTCTCTGGATTCTGTTTAGTGCTGGGGACAGGACTCCAGACAGTGTTTTGTAACATGAAAAATAAAAACCCAGAGACAAATTCTAGGGTTCAAGCTTCAACCTGAAGTTCAAAGCAAAGCAGCCAAGCCAATAGCTCTTACATCTACCCAGGCTGAAACAAAACTGCCCTCAATGTGGCTGGAGACCACATTGCCATAATTGCCCCAGACTGAATGTCTGCTCCTACCCTATATACCTCTCCAGAGTTGGGGTTAAAGGCGTGAGATCTCCTTTGTGTGAACTGTTTCTCTTTTAGACTGATTCAGTCTTGTGTAGACCTGGGTAGCCTTGGACTCAAAGAGATCCATCCTCCTCTGTCCACTGAGTTATGGGATTAATGGTGTATGCCACCACCACCCAGCTTCTGTAGCTAGATAGTATGGCTGGCTTTGCATTTTGATCCTTCAGGCAATCTTTATTAAATCATAAATAATATATCACTGCATCATTCCTAAAGCAATGCTTTCACACATTCTCTGCCAAATAACTACAAATAATATCTTAAGAGGGAACTTGGGGGCCTGGAGATGGTGGTGCATGCCTTTAATCCCAGCACTGGAGGGACAAAGACAGGTGGGTCTCTGTAAGTTCAAGGCCAGCCTGGTCTACAGAGCGAGTTCCAGGACAGACTCCAAAGCTACCGAGAAATCCTGTCTTGAAAAACAAAAACAAAAAAGTGGGTTTACCCATATATTATTTCAGTGAGAATGGAATTAACTTTATAATTGACAATAAAAATATGATCTTTATCTGGCACTTGAGTGCAGCAAACCTGGACTCCTCTCTCTGATCTTTTGTTACAGATATTATATCAATCTCAATAGCAGAAAATTGCCAAATCAATAGCTGCCAAATCTACATGTACTTACCAAGTTGAATATTTCTTTAAAAATGGCTAAAATGAAAAAAGGATGGTTTACATGAGTCAGTGTCATGGCAAAAGAGTAATGGCATCAATGGACTTCACACTGAACCATTTAAGGAATATTTGCTAAGGATATCTCTTATGTGTAATGAGGGTTCAAGGAGATTGCCAGGTGTTGAGGTGTTGACTCTTGAGCCAACACAGTGAAGACCGAACTTCTCAAGGCCTCAAAGAGCCGTCTTTTATTCTATTTCCTGGTGTTAGAACAAAATACCTGAGGTTGGGTGATACAAAAGGATATGAGGTTTATAGTTCATTGTTTTTGGAAGTTGATAGATGGGTCCATGGGTAGGCCACTTGCTGCTCTTCCAGAAGGACCTGAAATCTGTTCCCATCACCCACAGCAGGTGGTTGACAACTACATGCAATTCCAGGGAGTCCGATGCTACCTTCTGATTTCTGTGAGCATCTATAAGGTGCATTCTTCGCACCAGCCACCTAGATCCCGTCGCTGCTTTAGCCCCCAAATAACACACAAGACACTATATTAATTGTGTCTTTGTTTTCTTTGTTTTTGTTTGTTTGTTTTTTGGTTTTATGAGACAGTGTTTCTCTGTATTGTTTTGGAAGCTGTCGGTCCAGCCCAGCCTCGAACTCACAGAGATCTGCCTGTCTCTGCTTCCCAAGTGCAGGGTCTTTGTTTCTTATTGGCTAGCTCTGACTTAATTATTAGCACGTAATTACTAATATATATTTTTATAAGGTCTTATGTTACCAAGGACTCAGCCTCATGCATCCTCTCTCCACGATCATGCGGCAACAACTACCTACTCTTAACTACATTTCCCAGAATCCTCTGCAACTCCTAGTCCCACCTATCTTGCTTCCCTATTGGCCAACAGTATTTTATTTATCAACATATACACAGTAGGACTTCCCCCAACAGGCATCCACACATAGGTGGTATACAGTCACACAGACACATACACACAAACAAAAATAAATATTGAAGCTGGGGATGGTGGCACATAACTTTAATCCCAGCATTCTGGAGGCAGAGGCAGGAGGATCTCTGTGAGTTCAAGACCAACCTGGTCTACAGAGCCAGTTCCAGGAGAAACCCTGTCTTCAAAAATAAGTAAATAAAGCCCATTGAAGCATTCCCAAAGTTTCAGGGGGTGAAAAGACAGTTAGACTGGCCTCTGTGAGGGCCCCCTTCTGGACAGGGTAAGAATGGCAGGTGCAGGGTCACATGCAAAAAGGTTCATGTAGGAAACAGAAAGCCAGGCAGCGTTAAAGACTGGTCTCTCCCTTTTATAATGATTAACTCTCCTGGGAGAAATAATTCAATCTGAGAGAACACCATTAGTCTCTTCCAAGGACAATGACCCTAGGACATAATTACTCCCCACCAGGTACCCCTCTTCCAGATTCCACCATTTCCATACCACCAGAATGGGGACCAACCTTCAGCACATGAAGCATCAAGCCATGTAAAACATGCCCAGCCCATAGCGGGCCAACAGAGCAGTAGATTATTGGCCCTTGACAATAATAACCAGCAATTATGAAAGCTGTGTCTTAGGAAGAGGGAAGTCACACGGTCCCAAGTGCCTGGGAAGAAGAGTGGGAAGAATGCCCTTACTTCCTGGCTGTGCTGCCCACTGGCCAAATCCCATGGCCTCTGGGGCTTGGGGGTGGAATGATCTTTGACCTTGTAACATGGCATTGTGATCTTCAAATGTGCTAATCTGCATTCATAGCTATCCTGGAACACAGGAAGCCTAGGGACTGCTGTATGGGCCTGCCTGTGAGGGTGAGAAGCCTCATAGATTCCTGCAGCCATTTCTACAGTCCACACTCCGTACGCCCAGACAGATTTGATTATTGCGTGTTTATGCACACACACACACACACACACACACACACACACACACACACATATGCACTCTTGTGTGGGACTAGAGATATCTCAGTAGGCCTGAAGCATTCCCTGTTTTCACTTCAACTACCTTTGTTTGGATAATAGTTTCATGTTTGTCTCAGGAGATTCATGTTCCTGCTATCGTTCCTGATATGGCAACATCCCTTTTTTTTCTTTCTTTTTTGGTTTCTTGAGACAGGGTCTCTTGTGTAACAGCCCTGGCTGATCTGGAACTCAGTTTGTAGACCAGTTGGCCTTGAACTCACAGAGATCCTCCTGCCTCTGCCTCCCAATTTCTGGGATTAAAGGGGTGAGCCACCACCACCCTAAGGCAACACCCTTTTAACACAATGGATCCTGGCTGTCCTCTCACTTCTGGGCATCTGAGCTGGTTCTTCTGCTCCCACAACTGGTCTTCTTGTGTCTCCCTGGGGGCAGAGCCACCTTGTCCTTTCCATGTCTTTGTTCATTTCTTTAGCTCAAAGACTCTTCCTTTTCCCTTTACCCAGCATATACAGATGCATCACTTCCTCTGCGAAGCTCTTTTGAGATAACCCAGATGGAATGAGCTGCTCTGGGAACTTGGAAAAGGAAGAGAGAGCCAAGAGCAGGGGGAGGTGGGAAGGGCCAGAAATAAAGGCGACTGTGACTTTAATACATGGTTTCTCTGATACCAAATACAGGCAAAAGTGCAATGGGCAGAGAAAGGGCCCTGAGTACAGAAAGGAAGTGCTTCTGGGAACAAGCAGCAGTAAACACACAGGTCTGGAGGGGAAAAAAGCGTTGCCTTCTCTTAGAGGCCAAGACTGAGCACAGGGCCTGAGGAAGCCCTTAGCCTTGTTTCTTAGCCAGACTCCGTGTCATCAAAAGGTTCTAATTGAAAACCAGAGAAACACCAGCTTCTGTCTGCATGGAAACACAGTCCTCTTTGTCCACCTTGGTCTAGTCCAGTACTTTAAAGTAAATTTGTGAGAGATCCCAACTCAACATTTTTAGACCCCAACGACTAGCCCATCACAGAGTGACTTGCCCTTCTGCCCTCTCCTGAGAAACCGGAGACCTCAAGATAAATTTAAAAGTTAACCCTCCCTTATCCAGGAACTAGCTCACCACATTCCTGCTCAATGCCTAAAGAATGCTTGCTTGAGATAACCTT
>NW_024432234.1:0-2548 GCF_017639785.1 Mesocricetus auratus
TTTGTATTTCCACATTGGGGAATAGCTTTCTTGGTATCACAATGCGATCTGTAAGTTTAAAAGCCAACAGTACTTCCCAGGTATGAAAATTATGAAACATAACAATGGTGAGAATTGCATGATAGCCTGAATTTTGCAAGAGCAGCACACATACATTGGTGGTAACCAACAGCTTATAATTGGTCTTAAGGAGGACTCAACCAGAGGAAAGTCATTTCTGATCATTAGGCAAGGATATATATTGATGGACAACCTAAATGTACTACGCATGAGTCATATGAATATTCATATAAGATTGATTTTCCATCTAGTAGCAATTTTTATATACAAAGTCTTAAAATAGCTATAGCAGGATAATTCTGAGATCTTTCTCGTTGGAAGTCTATAGAATTATTTGTAGTAGAACAGAATGCGGGAAAACTGAATTGTGTCCCACCGGATCATTCACTACTGTCTCCTCCCTCTCCACTTTCTAGGACATTTTGTCTGGCTCCGCAGGTGAGCAGAACTGGGGGATTAATTGCCCCCAACATGAGAAAGAGATCATTCACAAGGAAAGTGCCTGGATTGTTAACACAGAACTGTACACGAGTAGTTAAAGCTATAGGACTCTACAAGTGATTCCCCATTTGACATAAACAGGCATAGCACGGAAAATAACTAGAAACCAGCTCTTCAGTGAGTGTAACTTGAATGCCACTTCCAATCACTTCCCAGTCAAACCTCATGAGCAGAAATGGAACTGAATTTTTGGGATCACAAAAGCACATAAAATGAATTACTTAGTTTGCTATAGACCAAATTTAATGAAAATCTGCCTGAAAGAAATACACTTAACAAGTAATTTTCCAAGAAACCCTCAGGAGGAGCAAGGGAGACAGCAAGAAAACTGTTCTCACCCACAGAGATCAGAAGGCTGCAACTCGGCCACATCCATTCTCTGTAAATATTGCCCCCCTGAGCAGGCTGCAGGCATTGACCCTCCTTTGTGGTAATTACGCAGTCTCACCACTAGGTGTCAGCTCACAACAAACTAAAACACAATAGGTTTTGTAGCCAGAATTCACTTTTTATTTTCTTTCCTACACACAATTCTAGTTTATTATGGCAAAGGTAAACATGCCACCTTATCCACAACAGTCACCAGCAAAACTGGTTGCCAAAATAACTCGGTACAAATCAGGTCGGTGTCAGAATTAAAAAAAGAGGGGAAAACGCCTTTACATGAGTTTTTAGATCCCATTTTAAAACAGGGAAAAAAGAGAGAGAGAGACAAACGAAAAAGAAATCCACCATTGTGTGCACAGTCCAGTTGCCAACCCTCCCTCGAGGGATTACGGACAAAGCCTATGGGTCCTGTCACTTCTGTGGATTTGCCCGGCTGTTTAACTGGTGTCCATCTGTGCATTGTACTCATCCACCTGTGCATCCAACTTCTCGGCAGAAAGATGCTGCCTTGAGGAACTGCTCGAACCTCTACCTATTCCAGGGCTGCCTCCACGGGTCCCTCTCTGGATGAGGCCACCAACAAAACATCATGAGACATGGTTTCTCCTCATGAAACCTCTGATCATTCTCTATGCGGGTTTTCTTTGTGATGTCACAATCTGAATGTTCATGGGGCGGCCATCTAAAGGGACAACATTGTACTGTTTCATAGCCTTCAGACCATCTAACTTCTGTTGAAAGTGCACATGTGCTGTCCCCAAACTTCGTCCGGAGCGATAGTAGTGCACAGCTGCTGTCTTCAGTGTTCCAACCTCTGAGAAGAGTTCCTGAATATCTGCATCTGACACCCCGCAGTCAAGGTTTGACACCACAGCTTTCCAGGCTGGCTCTACCACAGAAGTGGCTGTCGAATCGGGCATGCTGCCATGAAACAGGCTCAAGGGTGCAACTTTAAGGACCCGGGACAAAACACAAATTTCTTTTTTTCTTTTTCTTTTCAGAGAAATGTTCTCACCACGAAGCCCAGGTTTAAGTAGAAATCAATACAGTGAAGGGATAGCCTGTATCTCACTGACATCCAGCTTTCTTTGCCTCACCAATGGTGGGATAAAATTTGTTTTCCAAAAATCTGTCAAAATACTATTTAGAATGCTATATTAACTTGACAGTGCATATTTCTCAGTTGAACAAATAATGCTGGGGAAAAATTTCAATGTTAAATATTAGTGTTTACAACTATGCGCATGGAACTCAAAACTGCTAATTTCGGATGTGATTTCAAACAAGCTGTTCTCACGCACAGATGCTACACTGCTGCAATCCTAGAACATCATTTCTGAGTACAAAGCAATGTAAGTAAGGTGCAAACATTCACCGTCATCATGTAAAAAGTCCACAGTTACATTCCTGGGGTTTAGCAAAACACAAATTAAAACAACAGGTTTTGTAGCCAGAATACTAATTAGTCTTAGTAAACCCAGAGTCAGAAATCAGAGTTAATTCTGAAAGGTCAGAGAATCAAAGACCCAATCCCACATGTGACTTCTTACCTCTCGTGAATCCTCAGGCAGAAAGGAGATCCTGCTTTGAGTTACTGCTC
>NW_024432235.1:0-969 GCF_017639785.1 Mesocricetus auratus
ATAAACACACGATCTATGATTAATACTTACAGATAAACACATACTCTAAGATTAATATTTAGAGATAAATACACTCTATTATTAATATTTAGAGTTAAACACACACTCTGTGATTAATATTTAGAGATAAATACACCATATTATTAATGTTTAGAGATAAACACACACTCTGTGGGTAATACTTAGAGATAATCACACACTCAAATATTAATATTTAGAGATATACACACTATGTGATTAATATTTGGAGATAAAGACACAGGCTGTGATTAATATTTATAGATAAACACACATTCTATGATTAACATTTAGAGATAAATACACACTCTGTAATTAATATTTATTGATAAACACTCTACGATTAATATTTAGAGATAAACACACACTCTATGATTAATATTTAGAAAAACACACACTCTATGATTAATATTTAGAGATAAACACACTCTATTATTAATTAGAGATAAACACACAATCTATGATTAATATTAAGATAAACACACTCTGTGATAAACATCTAGTGATAAACACTCACTCTATGATTACTATTTCCAGTCAAAGACACACTCTATGATTATTTTCACTGATAAGCACTATATGATAAATATTACTTATAAACACATACTCTATGATGAATATGTAGAAGAGAAACACACTCTATTATTAATATTAAGGAATGTACACACACTCCATGGGTAATAGTAGAGATAAACACTCTATGATTAATATTTAGAGATAAACACACACTATATGATTAATATTTAGAGATACACACACTTTGTTATTAATATTTAGAGATAAACTCACATTGTATGATAAATATTTAGAGATAAATACTCTATGATTAATAATTAGAGAAAATACAACAATATGATCAATATATGGATTTTAGACATGGATCAGGATAGTGCCAGTCTGCACTTCCACTGATTGAGAGTCTGAGAAACAGGAAAGAAACTAAAAGATATG
>NW_024432236.1:0-544 GCF_017639785.1 Mesocricetus auratus
AAGCATTTGACAGTTAGAAAGAGGAGATTTCCTTTGGGGTTATTAAAAGAACTTCCAAAGTAAAAAGTGAAATTTCCTCAGAAATCTGAGATAAAATCTTTCCAGGTAAATTGTGGCAATGAATCTTTGGGAGCATGACTGTTGTTAGCATAATTGCTGTTTTAAAATTTGTGTTTGTGTGCAAATGTGTGTTTGTTTGTTGAAAAATGTATACCTCCACATATTTCATATGTGATTAAACATACTTCATGAAGGACACCAGGAGGAAGTTACATTGAGTTCATACATATCTGCAATGTTGGAAGAGAAATAAAAGAGTAATAATTCACTATTGTGTTTCATTTGGAGAAAATAAGTCCATAGAGATGGGTTATGGGTGGGTGGATTATATAAAGTATAACATTCGTGTATTATTGGGAGAGACTTTGAGATAATAAATGTGGCCTGAACAACACCATCAATACTCTTTAGGAGCCATATCATAGGCTCAATGGATTGGTTTCAACTGAAAGTCAGTGTTGGGATTGCTTGTATTACTAAACGA
>NW_024432237.1:0-1089 GCF_017639785.1 Mesocricetus auratus
TTTACAAATGTATAGGTGCATGTATGTCCTGCAGCATGGGTGGAGGTCTGAAGACAATTTGTGGGAGTTGGTTCTCTTCTTCCACCTTGAAGTTTTAAGATCTGGGCAAGCAACAGGGGTATTGTAAAAAGCTCTGGCATAACTTAGTCTTCCTGGAGAAACCACAAAATTAAGCTTATCTTAACAGCCTGCTGGTTCCCCGCGTCAGCACTCTGGACAAGATGTTCTTTTCAATCTGACATTGTTCCCTGCTTAGGGGACCTTGGGGAATTTTCCACTGAGGCAACCTTCTGAGTCTCAAGGGGGGTATATTGAGGTTTTTCAGGATAATATAGTTTCATATACAAATTAAGTATGGAAAAAGATTAATAAACCATAAAGTTGTAATAATACCTATTTAAGAATTCAGAATCTTTTATTTCTACAAGCATCCAATTATTTTTAGACTTAGGGTAAATAGAACAACTCTACTTTCTCACAGTGAACAACACTAAAGGAACTGTGAAGCCTATTCTAAGTCTTTTTTATGTCTTGCTGTCAATGTATTATGTAAATAAGTTCTAAATTTGAGATTGCTATGCCCACTCAGAGAGGACCCCAAGGCTTCACGGAGCTTAATGACACCAAATTCAAGTACAACAAGGTCTGTTTATTTCCAGAAAACCAGCTAGCTAGGGCTAATGTCTGTAGGGAGAGTAGAATAACCAAACTGAAAATGTAAGGCACTTTTAAAGAAAAACAAAGGGGGAGGGGCAGTCCTGAGTCTGCAGGTCCCAGGCCACAGGGTTCCCATGGTTACAAAGATTACTTAACATACTAAAGGTTATCTTGAGAGAAGGGCCTTGAGAAGAGGGGAGAGGGAGTCCTGAGGCTGCAAGTCTCAGTAGGGTTCTCATATTACAGAGATTACTTAGCACAGTAACTTTTAAACAAATTTATCATAACACAGAGGGCTTTGAGAAGACAATAACTGCATTTGGTTAGTTAGAATTAATTGGCACATCTGTGGTCTGGGATTTCACTGCCAGAACACATCCTGTGGTTGTGTGCTAAGGAAGTAGCTGCCAGTGCTGTTGCAGCTGCTCATGG
>NW_024432238.1:0-3951 GCF_017639785.1 Mesocricetus auratus
CCTTAAGCAATCATATATCTAATTAAATAGCAAATAACTGATTTTATTCTTCTTTGTTTCCTCTCTACTTGAACTTACTGACATGAATGAGTAGTTGGGCCATTGTTTTGTCTATGTTTGTTTTCTGGTGAAGGACACTTGAAGGTTCTAAGCATTCCTTTGTGTTTTGTCCTATTTTATGCTTTCATCCATGGTTGTTTCTGTGTCTCTGATGTATTGTGCTCCAAGTCTGCAACATATTTAGATAAAAGAGCATGCCTCTTTTTCTTCCTTGGGTCCTCAAGAACTTAGCCAGTATGATGTCTTTAACTTTTTCAGACTCATATTGTAAATTTATTTTCAATATGATAGTTGGAGTTTTAAGTTGTGCTTGTAATGGGGAATAGGAGAGAATGTACTCCTTGAAATCAGAAGTTGAATGGAAGTCATATTTATTATCTTCAAGTTCGGTAGATTGATTCTTAAGTACCTTTATATGAAAAATGGTAACACCATTAATGACAGAAAAAATTAAAAAGTAAACAAGATTTACAGTTATCTTTTTATCTAAACATTGTCAACTATTTCAAAGATTTCAGGAAAACAATATATATATATATGTGCATTCAGAAGTGCAAATAGAAATAATACAGTAGCTCACAGAAGGATGAAAGCAACACTTGACTCAGTGTTGTTTCTCATTTCCCATGCACCTATACAAATATTACCTTTTACCTCTCTACTTTTTCTGCTCTGAAATGAAAACTGACAACTTGACAGTGAACAAAGAGGAGTATGCAAAGGCAAATTTATTAAATATTAATACAAACTTTCATTTTCAAATTTTAATAATTACATAGTGAAGTTGCGTTTTCCTCCAACATCCCAGTGAGTCTCGTGGCATGCTCCATCTCAGGATAGACCTTATGCTGAAGATCACTGTTAGGTTTGGATGAAGAACAGGTCGATAAAGGAAAGGCACAGTTAAATTAAAAAGAAGATGAAAGGAGAGCCACTGGGAGGGGCAAGGCTGTCAGCTATTTTGCTGGGTTAGTCAGTAAGTAAGTTCCAATGATGGGCGTTTTTAGTTTGCTTTGTCGAGCAAAGTAGAGAACTCAGCTCAATAGACTGACAGCTGCAGAGACAAGCAGGGAGCAATTGTCACACCTCTTTCTGATAAGTCAGCAGGTTAATTAAAGACAATCAATTTAGTGACAAATAAAAGAGAATTGCCGGGATTGTTTCAACACAAGAGACAAAAGGCAATCTATTCAGTAGTGAGTCATCCATGCCAACTTAAAAAAATGTGGAAGGAGAGTGTCCCTGATTAGGTGTACTAAGACAGAAAGAAATAACTAATATCATTTTAGTGACACATTTTAATATCTTGTTTTGTTTTGTGGGGTCTTTATATTAATGTCTTGTATGATTCTGACCCAAATTTCTTCCCATTTAGACTCAAGCATATACCCAGTGTAATCATCTTTTAGTATCCCCATAGGATCACATGTTTGACCACTGATCCTCAAATGCTGACCACATTTCAGAAAGTTGTGTAACCTCTAGAATGTGGGACCTTGCTAGAATGACTATGTTACTGTGGAGAGAAGTCTTGAGGTGCTGTAGTCTGAGTCCATTTCTTGTCTCTCTGATTCCTGGATACAGATGCAATGTGACCAACCTGCTTCCTGCTTCTGCTACTATGCATTCACTGCCTACTACCTTGTCTTCCTTATCATGATAGACTATTTACACTTAGTTATAAGGGAAATACACCCTTTTTCCCCTTAAATTGAATTTGTCAAACTATTTTATAGTAACAGGAAAAGACATTAAGACAGAAATTTATATGGAATAGGGAGGACATTGTGCAGTAAACCCTACCATGTTGTTCCTATTCCTTTGCAACTGATTTCTTTGGAAGAATTTGTAACTTAAGGTAAGTAACACCTTCCAATAATGTAAGAAGCATATAATGGACCATTCTGCTTGGATTTTGGAAGACCAGAAATTAGAGAAAAATGTGGACTATGGAGGTCTGCTTGTGAGTGACAAAGAGGAAGAAAGAAACTAATTTAAACTGGTCTTTGAATTCTGAGTTCTAAGTACAGAGAATGATATATTTGGAAAACGAGATTAAAGAAATGCAAACATCCATAGACATATGTGACCTACTTTACTCATTCTAGATTAAGGTATACAGGCTGGCATTCAAATACACTGGTCAGCAAGAAGGCACACAACTACATGCAAAGCTGTGTCTGGTTTCAGTGTTACAAAGAAACATATGAAGTTGGCATTTTGCCAAAGATGATTCATAACCATGAATTACATAAATTAAGATTACATCATATACATTTTTTCATGGTTCCCTGGATACCCAGGGTTTATCATCTTAGCTAATTCTAACACCAGAGTCAGCACCATGATGTCTAAATTTTATTTAGACTTTACCGACTTCTATTTCCTTCATGAACTAGAGAGTCATAACATATTCTGGCAAAATATCAAGTTGACTGTATTGTGCCAATGTCACTTGAGTGAGGGTGGATGGAAAAGTAATAAACTCATTTGTTTTTCAGAAGAAATTTCAAGGCAGAACAGCATTGAAGCCATGTCACAGTAATTGCTAACTTGTTGCATTCAAATCTACAGTCAAAGAAAATAGTAAGTAGACCTAAAAGAAATTAAAAATAGAAAGTTTAGAAGGAAAATATGTGTGAGTATGCTCAAAGTTTTGAGCGAGGAACTTGCACATGACAGACTATCTGGAATTTTTAAGTAGATCAGCACAACAAAAGAGAAAGTAAAGTCTGTACTAAGATAGCAAGACAGAGTTCTTCAGGGCAATAAGTTACAAAAGAATGTCTTCAATTTTTGAAAAGGAAAATTCCTTTAAAGAGGAAAGTCTAAACTCAGAAGGCTGAAGGGGTTTCCTGCTCCTGGAGAATAGCAGCCTAAGGAAGTATTTCCCCCCATGTCAGCAAACAGGAAGTGATGTGACTGTGGTCCAGGAGGCAGAGGTGCCATCCAGAGGTGGCAGAGATACTTAGCACTGCATGTGCAGATATGAAAGATTCCAGATTGAAGGAGTCATGGGTCATGTACCACAGTTCAAGAGTGCTTCGAAGGTGAAGCAGCAAGTGGCATGTTTGGAGTCCCACCAAAGTGGTACTGATAGGTCGCTGAGTTAAGCTGTTGCAATGATAACTCTAGTGTGGTGCAGAGGCCAGAACTGCAGTATGCCTACCGAAGTAATCTGCTTACACCATATATAGACATGATTTTTAAGGCAATATGTACTGTAGGTAGCATCAGATTGAGAGGAAAGACTACCTAAGTCACTAGGGACTTAACTGTGCCATGCTAATCCTTGGATGGTTGGTTTAGAATTATAAAGATTTGGTGTTTGATGTACTGGATTTTGGGTTGGTCTAATAATTTATTGTAAAAGTTTTCTTTCTTACCTTGAAATGAGAAGATGTTCCCTGTGTACGTATGACTACATAATTTGATCTTTGATTTTACAACTGTTACAGTTAAAAGGTTTCCTTTAAACTAGGTGATAGGGGTGCATTCTTTTAATCCCAGCACTTGAGAGGCAGAGGCAGGATCTCTGTGTTTGAGACCAGTCTGTTCTACAGAATGAGTTCCAGGACAGTTTCCAAAACTACAGTGAAACCATGTCTGAAAAAAACAAAACAAAACAAAATTCCCTTAGTCTCAGAATAGACTTTGGATATTTGAACAGTATTAGATTGTTAAAAACTGTGGGCGAATACACATAGCTTCTAGAACCATTGCCCACCTTCTATACCTTCTTTATTAAAGTAGGGATGTAAAATGACCAGCCAGCGTCCTGCTTCTGTTGCTATGCCTTTCTTATCATGATGTACTCAATTCCTCTAGAACTAAGATCCAAAACAAGCCCTTTCATCCTTAAGCTGCATTTATCCAGGTTTTTTACAGAAA
>NW_024432239.1:0-3281 GCF_017639785.1 Mesocricetus auratus
TTAAAAAACATTTTACCTTCTAAGAGGTTCAGTGTGGCTGGATTTATGTTGAGGTCTTTGATCCATTTGGACTTAAGTTTTGTGCATGGCAATAAACATGGATCAATCTGCATTCTTCTACATGCCAGTCTCCAATTATGCCAGCACCATTTGTTGAAGATGCTTTCTTTATTCCATTGTATATTTTTAGCTTCTTTGTCAAAGATCAGATGTTCATACGTGTGTGGGTTAATACCCGGATTTTCAATTCGATTCCCTTGGTCTACTTGTCTATTTTTATGCCAATACCAAGCTGTTTTCAGGACTACAGCTCTATAATAGAGCTTGAGGTCAGGGATGGTGATGCCTCCGGACGTTGCCTTGTTGAACAGGGGAGTTTTGGCTATCCTGGGTCTTTTGTTTTTCCATACAAAATTGATTATTGTTCTTTCAAGGTCTGTGAAGAATTGTGCTGGGATTTTAATGGGGATTGCATTGAATTGGTACAGGAGACAGCTTCCTGAACATAACACCAGTAGCACAGACATTGAGATCAACAATTAATAAATGGGACCTACTGAAACTGAGAAGCTTCTGTAAAGCAAAGGACACAGTCAGCAAGACAAAAAGGCAGCCCACAGAATGGGAAAAAATATTCCCTAATCCCACATCTGACAGAGGGTTGATCTCCAAAATTTACAAAGAACTCAAGAAGCAAGTCTCCAAAACACCAAAGGACCCTATTAAAAAGTGGGCAGCAGAACTAAATAGAGCGTTTTCAATAGAGGAGTCTAAAATGGCTGAGAGGCACTTGAGAAAGTGCTCAATATCCTTAGCCATCCGGGAAATGCAAATCAAAACAACTCTCAGATACCATCTCACCCTTGTCAGAATGGCTAAAATCAAAAACACCAAGGACAATTTATGCTGGAGAGGATGTGGTGAAAGGGGACACTCCTCCATTGCTGGTGGGAGTGCCAACTGGTTCAGCCACTTTGGAAATCAGTATGGAGATTCCTCAGAAAAAGGGGAATAATCCTACCACAAGACCCAGCAACTCCACTCTTAGGCATATATCCAAAAGATGCCCATTCATACAACAAAGATGTCTGTTCCACTATGTTCATAGCAGCTTTATTTGTAATTGCCAGAACTTGGAAGCAACCTAGATGTCCCTCACCTGAAGAGTGGATAGAGAAAATGTGGTACATCTACACAATGGAGTACTATTCAGCAGAAAAAAATAATGGAATCATGAGATTCGCAGGCAAATGGATGACACTAGAAGAAACCATCCTGAGTGAGGTAACCCAGTCACAAAAAGAGAAACATGGCATGTACTCTCTCATATATGGATTTTAGACATAGATCTGGGGAGTGCCAGCCTACAATCCTATGGCCAGAGAGTCTGGGAAACAGAAACTTTATTTAGTGGCTGATCGAAGAAGAGGCAGACTCCCTTGGTTAAGTACTGAGCTGAACTCAAGAACGCCAGTAACAGAGAGGGAGGACTGATCATCAAAGGGATTAAGACTGGGCTGGTTTAACCCCCAGAAACAGCTGACCAGACAAAGGTTAACTCTTGAATCCCAGGCATCAGCCTGGGAATCCAGCATGGGACTGATCAAGACCCCTTGAATCTGGGTGTCAGTGAGGAGGCCTAGGGAATCTATTGAGCCTTGGGCAGCAGATCAGTACCCATCCCAAGTATACACGCGGACTTTGGACTCCCATAGAACAATGTGAGGTGCACTCTCACCCCGAACTCTTGGGGAAGGGTTTAGGCCCTGCCCTATATGAAATGTCAGACTATGCACACCCCCATGGAGGACCTCACCCTCCCTGGGGAAATGAGGGGAAAACGGGAGGGGGAGGGCTCGGGAGGAAGGGAGGGAATGGGAGAGGGACCTGGAACTGACTTGTGAAGCAACCTTGTTTCTTATCTAAATTTAAACTGGAAAATAAAATTTAAAAAAATAAAAAAATACAAAAACATTTTACCACATTCCTCAGAGTTGTGTGGTGTCCCCTCCCCCAACCCACCTCAGTTTGCTCCTTGAATCAATTAGACACAACTCCCCCTCTTCCAGTGTGCTTACGAAGAAAGCATGCATGGCCTAGGTCAGTAAATAAAAGAAATCAGACAGATACCTATCTCCCTGCACAAAATCTAACTCTAAATATGAAATCTTCCACACTGGAGCAGTGAGCCTGATTTTAATCAGGCAGGTCAGTAGGCAGATGAAACTCCAACATACACACAACACACACACACACACACACACACACACACACACGAAATAATAAAGTGCCAGGCAAATACTAAAAATCGAAAAGGACATATTAAAAAAATATGATCGCCTGGTCCACAAGGGGATCTCCAGGCCAGGACACCTAGGCAGGTTTTTTTACACAGAGAAAAACATGCAAAAACAAAAAACAAACAAGAATAGAAAAATCCAACACCTTTCTTCATCTCAGCCCTTGGGAGTCAGAAGTAGGCAGATGTCAGTGAGTTTGAGGCCAGCCAAAAAAGTGAGCTAGCTCCAGCCAGCATTGTTACACAAAGAAAATGTGTCTGGAAAACCAGAAACAAACAAGAATTAAAAAACCATCTTCTTAAATCCCAGCACTTGGAAAACAGCAACAGGCAGATCTCAGTGGGTTTGAGGCCAGCCTGCTCTACAAAGTGAGTTCCAGGACACCCTGGGTTGGTTGTTATGCAGTGAAAAATCTGTCTTGAAAAAATCAAAAACATAACAACAACAAAAAATCAGGCATGCCTTCATGATCAAAGTTGTACAGCCAAGAGGAGTAGAGTGAACATGTGCCTATCAAATAAAATAAAAGCTAGAACCTTATAGCTTCATTAAAGATGAGACTCTTTAAGACAATATCACCATAAGTCGAGAAACACCTGAAGCAATTCGCCTGGAGACAAAAAGGTGTACTTCGAACTCTTACTCTTATCCATGCCCTCAGAGTGTCCTCAGGTATTTAGGAAACACCTAAAATAAAGCATGGTAGTTAAGGAACACCTAAAATAAAGCTTTTCTGTTCTCAACAACCATTCCGTTCTGCTCAGAGGACATCTGGACTTTTGAAACTTTTGTTTTTGTTTCAGGTAAGTAGCAAAAGTATTACAGGAAGATGTGAAACACAGGCGAATCACTCTCTAGGAAGGAGGCTAAGGTCACAGAGTGTCACTGACCAGCAGGTTACAAGACCACATGGGGCTGGTGCAGAAGGCTGATTGTGAGTGGGAGAGAGGGACGAAAGAAGGGAGGGTGAGAAGGTATTCA
>NW_024432240.1:0-507 GCF_017639785.1 Mesocricetus auratus
AAGGCAGAACCCTATCAGAACATGAAAGCCTAAGGTGAAAGTCAGGGATGATATTATATCTTGAATACAATCAATTATAAATATTTTGAATACTTCCTTGAGGGACTTAATGGAATGTTCACTCACTTGAGACTTACTGATTATTTTAACAGCATGCATAAGCAGGCTTATTCTATTATTAGGCCTACCAATAATGTTTAGACCAAGTATAGGAATTTTTGTGTCAAAGAGACCTTGAAGGGTATTTGTTCCCAACCTTCATAATGTTATGTCATATTTCTTATGTCACTCCAGTAGAACTTCACAAGAATGAAGTGGCCATCTGGAAGAAATCAATTATCAGCAATTCTGTGATCTTATGTGGTAAAACAGCAGCATCAAACATCACTTTCTCTTCATAGTTTTGCAAAAACATGCTTTCCTTCACAGGCAATTGGCTTTAGTGCAGGCTCCTACCAAGCTGGCTTGTCTGAAGCCTCCTCCAAAAACTAATTAGCTGGATCTATA
>NW_024432241.1:0-19034 GCF_017639785.1 Mesocricetus auratus
AGTCATGAGCTCCCACCCCTGTCATCATCAGTAGCTCTTAGAGTAGTGTAGGAGGAAAACAATGCCACCATTAACCATGTGACTTACTAGAGGCCCATACATATGAGGTAATAAAAGAGTGGTTGACCACACCGCTAACCACACCCACTTTAGGCATGACTAAAGATGTATATGGACAGACATGAAGACGTATATGGACATAGGTGGTGAACTATGTCACTAGCCAGGCCCACTTTTGGGCTAGGGGCATTATGGGGAAAGGTATAAAAGACTGAACAACAGAAGTCTTGGTCTCTTTTTCCGGATTTTGGCTTCCAGTTCAGCGTGCGGAAAACTACTGAGCTCATCTGGGTTACTTGTTTGGTATTTTGTGAGTAATTTCTACAATAAATGCTTAGTTTTACTTTTTACTTTTAATAAGTGTGCCGTTTATGGTTACAGCATCAGAGTAGCATACTCTCCATTACAGTCATTCATTACTTATTCTCTCAATGTGCTTGTGCCTTTGTGTTGAAACCAGGAGAGTTTGGAGGTCAGAGGACAACTCTCAGGACTTGGTTCTCCTCTTCCACCATGTGTGTTCTAGGGATAGAACTCAAATCTTCAGGTTCAGGAACTGGTGGCTTTACCTGCTGAGCCATTGCTGACTCTGTAACACACTTCTAAGTTAGTGAATGCTCACTCTTTAGACATATGGTTATCATATCATACACAAACTGTAACCACAAGATTTGTTTGCATTGGCAATCAACAACAAAACTCCACATGAATTGAGTAGGGCCCAGCTATGACAAGTTCAATAAAGGACTGAGTTTCAGATTACCCTAAGTCAAAACCTTGTTCCAGAAATGATCACAAACTGAAATCAGTCAGACAACACACTGGAATAAACTACCAAAGGGGGAAATTATTAACACTTCTAAAGGAAATCCCTAATATTCCAGCCATAGTAGATAGGGACACCTGATGTCCCAGAGTCCTGCATACACCCCTATCCCCTTTCACCTAGATGCCATAGACAAATGTCAGTCAATCATGGGTCCTGATCCTTAGATATCCCTCATCCCAAACTCTGACATTATAAAATCCCAGCCCCCATCTGACTTGAGGCTCTCTGATTATGCCAATGCATTGGACACACAGAGATATTTCAAACTCAAATAAAGGCTATTTGAATTAACAGACAGGATTCAGTCTCCTCGATGGTTTTGGGAGACTCCACAATCTTGACATAACAACCTGATTTACGGTATGATTTATTTCTGTGGTTTTTCTGGCTAATTTTATATCAACATGATACAAGCTGTGGTCATCAGAGAAAATGGAGACTTAATGCAGAAAACAGTTCTCTAACATTGGGCTACAGGCAAAATGTAGGGCATTTTCTTACACAGTACGTAGGGAGGACCCAGCCCATTGACAGTGCAGTCAACACTGGGGTGGTTTTCTTGGGTTCTATAAGAATGCAGGTTGAGCCAGTCATAGAGAACAAGCCAGTAAGCAGCACCCTCCATGATTTCTGATTCAATGCTGATTCCTGGCTCCTGCTTTGCTTGAGCTTCTGTCCTCACTGCTTTTGATGCATGATTAGATGAAGTGGGCCCCAGAACATGTTAAGCACACAGCTGCCATGACAGGCATAATAAATCAACAGCCAAGACTAGGCATGAGTTTCAATTTACTGTCAGCCAGCAATGGGATCCAGGAAAAACCATGAGCTGACACCGCCCAGGGAAGGGGCAGTATCTAAGGGCAAAGGACCTGACATTGCAAACATTGAACCATTATAGATATGATCTTCAGATATTCTGGAGCCCAGCACCCACCTGTTTGCTTTTACCAATTCCTCCCTAGGCAAATGTCAGCCAAACATTCATCCTCAACTTTATATGTCCCCCTCACCCTAACCACTGCTTTGATAAAAATCTTACCTAGCCAGGCTTTGAGCTCTCTGATTGTACCACTGCATTGGACACATGGAGGACCCAAGCTTGACCTTGAATCTTGCATGAAGTCTCTATGATTTTGCTTATGGATTCAGTCTCCAGGCTTATCTTTCAGAGACTCCCACAGTCTGGGCATAACAATGGAACTGTGAGGGAAATAAACCTTTTCCTTCTCAAGTTCCTGATTTTGACCAAGTTGTTTAATCAAAGAAATAACTAAGACAGTGGCGGTCTGAATTGATAACTTCTAAATTCTGCCTTGAATTTTAAATTTCTCTTTAAAGCCCTTACAGTCATGGAATTGTTCTATTTAGCAGACTGTCCTCAAATTCCACAGACTGTCTGAGTTTTACTCATTGTGCTTCAATTAAATGCATGGACCAAACTGTCAAGCTGGAAATACTGCTTTTATCCCTGTCCCATTTATGAATGCCTGAAAATCTTCTATTTTTTGGTTACTTAAAGAATGTCATTTTACACAATCGTGTACATATAGCATGGGTTAGAAATGTGACAATTTTTTGTGTAATATCACAGGAATGTCCCACCATGTGCATGCTTGAATCTTCCTTGGTGTTCTTCCGTAGACCATCCTGGATGATGTTTTCTAGACTTTCCTGGATGATGTCCCTATTTCTAGTGCTTGGAACTCACTGTGATTCTCAGTGCTCTCCAAGAGTGAACTGTAAGTCTTTGCAACATTTTTCTTTGTTTTTTTCTGTGGTACTAGGGATACCTTTCCACATGGCCATTCATCCTGTTTCATTTTAACTCTTTGAAGATACCATGTTTATATAAGCATATTCAGGAAAAAGCATATCAGAGGGTCATGTATGGGCAGACACATGGGAAGAAGGAACAGAGGAAGAAGGGACTGCAATGAATTGGCAAATGCCAGGGAGTCAGGAATCACAGCATCACTCATTTGCAGGTGGAGTCCAGGTGTGCTCACCTCCCCTGGAGATCAAACTTTTCAAGCTCACAGTGAGCCGGGACAAGAGATCCTCCTCACTACCTCATCCCCATGAGAATGTCCAGGACAACATCCAAAATAATACAGAGCAAACTGTCTTGAAAAAAAACACAAACAAAAAAAAAAAGAAATTACTCCAGTATATTTCTGTAGGTATTCACTGCTTTGAAATTTCCTCTTAGAACTGCTTTCATTGTGGCCCTTATTTCAGACATGCTGTGTTTTCTTTTTCAGTCTGTCTTTCTGTCTTGATTAACTCTTCACTCAGTATTGAGTTGTTTTTCCATCCATGAGTTTTTTATTTCATGTTGGTGTTGCTGATATCCAGCTTTAATTCATAGTGGTTGGATAGAGTTCAGGGTGTTATTTAAATTTTCTAATAACTTGGAGACTTGTTTATTCTTTATTATGGTGAATTTTGGAGAAAATTCCATGGATTGTTGGACAAAAATTATTCTTATATATTTAGTGGTGATATTACATAGCTGTCTCTCACATCCCTTTGACTTATGATTTTATCCATCTCCAGTTTTTCTCTATTTAGTTCATATCTGGAAGATCAACCTATTTGTATGATTAGTGTATGGAAGTCACCAGGTATTACTGTGTTAGATCACTGTATGATTTTAAGCAGTAATATTGTTTCTTTTACAAATATTGTTGTCCTGATATTTGGAGGCATGCTAAGAATTGTAAAATGTTCTTGATATATTTTAAATTTATTTATTATATACTGTCCTTCTCAATACCTTCAGCATTGCTTTTGTTTGGATTTTATTTTATTATATAATATAAAAATAACTATGCCTTCTTGTGACTTTTTATATGCATAGAAAGGACATATATAGTTACCTGTTTGTCCTAGCCCTGGCTAACAAGTTCATTTCTTTATCAGAATCAGAACCTACTTCCTTGAGATTTTGGTGTGTATTGAAGAACAGCTGAGATATTCAGCCTCTTGAACAGAACAACTCCTGGGTCCTTGAAATTTTTATTGGAAGGCAACCATTTATGGATTATCAAAACCAACACCAGACCTTGAGCAGAAACCCACTTCCCCTTCGGCCTGGGAGCAGGCATCTGTGTAATGTTTACTGAAAACAATTCAGTGCTAAAGCTCTTGATAGGGCTCAGATAAGGGCTTGCTCACTGAAATACCATGCCTTTCACACCCCCTACAGCTAGATGCCTCTTCCTGTCCCCCCTGTGGTGTCTCCCAGATTCTGGGGCCGGAGATTAAACCACCAGCCAGGAGGGTGAGAAGTGGAAAGAATGCTATGTAGATGAATGGCAGAAGTCCTTAAAAAGGGAAGCTCCATTTTCTTAGAGAGACTTCTCCTGAGACTTCTCTCTCCTAAGTGGACTTGGAATCTCCTCCTAAGCTGACTTGGGAAGCAAAAAGTTTTCTTAAAGCAACCGACCGGTCTCTGTGTCATCTATCCCGACCACCTCGCTACATTCTCGGATGCAGGCCGCACAGCAGGTAGGACAATTGGAGGATCCCACCGAGATCATGAAAGCGAGGTAAGTGAGCCGGTTCATCTCTTTTTCTGGCCAGGGACAGATTGGGGAAAAAATAAAAGAAACCATGGGAAATAGTTCTGGGAAGCTTGAATTACAGTATCAAGTTAAAAAGTTACTTGAAGGACATGTGGCTACAGTAAAGTCTAAAACCTTAAAAGGCTTTTTAAAATGGATTGAACGTGCCAGTCCATGGTTCATTACTGGGGGAGGCTTAAATGTCCCAGATTGGAAGGATGTTCGCCTTGATCTTTAGAGTCGGATGTTGGTGGCATATGCCTTTAATCCCAACACTCGAGAGACAGAGGTAGGTAGGATGGAGGCCATCCTTGTATATAGAGCAAGTTCCAGGACAGCTTCCAAAAGGATAGAGAGAAACCCAGTCCAAAAAAAAGGGAGGGTAAAGTAAGAAATCTCCAGTCTTTCACCTGATCCACTAAGGTCAGGAAAGTAAAGGAAAACTGAGAGATTTAAAAGACTGGCCAACAAGTAAGGCTATAAGGATGTATTAAAAAAGGGGGTACCAAGCTAGGGGTACCAGATTAAATGTCTAGGCCTTTGCCTGACAAAGGTCAAAAAAGAAAAGCGAAACCTAAGAAGTTGCCCTCAGTTGGAGGGTAGATTTGAAAAATCATCCTCAATGGGAGGATAAATTAAAGATAGATAAATTTTAAAAATTGGTAAAGTTAATAAATAAGGCCAGTCTTTCACCTGATCCACTGAGGTCAGGAAAGTAAAGGAAAACTCAGAGATCTAAAAGGATAGCCAACAAGTAAGGCTATAAGTATGTATTAAAAAGGGGGTACCAAGCTAGGGGTACCAGATTAAATGTCTAGGACCTTGCCTGACAAAGGTCAGGAAAGAAAGGGAACCTAAGAGATCACCCTCAGTTAAAGGGTGGATTGGATTAAATGTCTAGGCCCTCACCTAACAAAGGTCAGGGAATAAAGGGAACCTAAGATAAGAAGTTGCCCTCAGTTGGAGGGTAGATTGGAGGATCATCCTCAATGGAAAGATTGATTAAAGATGGGTGAATTAAATAAACTGGTAACAGTTAATAAATGAGGTATTAGTATTCAGTAAAGAAAAAGACAAAGGTATATAAAATAAAAATGTTTGGTTACATTTATATAGGGTAGGTTATTGAATTTTGTGAGTCATCTCTAAAAACTTTTGGCAAAATCCTGGCCTTTCCACTTTGCATCTACAGAATTACAAGGAGTGGGTATGGCTGTAGCCCCTGAGTGTAGCTCAAAACTTCTCTAATGAAGAAATGACGAGGGACATACAGGACTTTTTCAACCTTTTGTTTTAATTCAAAGATTGACTGGAGTTGTTCTGTTAAAGAAGTTTCAGTTCAACAAACTAATCATAACCTAGGCAAGGAGAGATATGTATGCATGGTCTGTATGTATGGACGTGGCCACGTCAGTATGTATGAAGTGTGAAATGTAAATGCGTGAATGTTGACAAAAGCAACTGTTCTAACTGCCTTGGATATGATTAAAGGGATACTTAAATCCCTTCAAACAGTTAAAAACTACCTAAATTGATTTAGATATAGCCAAAAGAAACATCCAGTCAGTCGGTTAATATTTTAACAAAAAATTCAAGTTAAGCCCTCAGAGCCAGTCAGAGAGAGAGAGAGAGAGAGAGAGAGAGAGAGAGAGAGAGAGGTTTTTTTCAGGGAACTGTCCTGCCGCTTTGGCAGGCCCCCACCCCCAAAGGCATCTGTGTAGATGCAAATTAGGCCTTGTCAGTTCAGATGCAAACAAGGCCTTCTCAGCTAGTGAGAGCTACAGGTTAAAAAAAAAGGGACTATTTGGGACATAGTATAGTTTACAATCCTTAAATGATTCTCAAAGGTACTTAATGGTTATGTCCCTTTTAAAGGACATCTACTAATACTTTAAATAGTGATCCCAATTCACCTAGATAGTTGACTAAGGAGGGTAGACAAATCCTTCTACTGTTATGGTCCAACTTCAACAGTTAAAACAAAATTTAAAAATAAAAGGGGGAGTAATGTCCCCAGTCCCCACATAATTCATTAAATAATCCACTCCTCATTTAAAAATTTTTAAAATGTAAATGCCAGTGAGGAATCTGCTTCAGACAGATTCTGACATAATGAAAGTTAAACAACTATTGCTCAGGTCAAATGGAAACATCCATACACTAGACAGTAGAGAAGACCCTAATTTGGGGTCGAGGGCATGTTTGTGTTTTCTTACAGGAAAAGAATAAAGCTTCAGTAGCTGTCACAACATTTGGTGAGATGCATGGAGCAGAGAAAACTGGACCTGAGACCATGGGAGCCTGCTCAAGCCAGTTCGAGATCTCCTAAATCAGTGTTCCTGACCCTTGATGTCATCAAATCCACAGCCCGAAAAAGAAATAAAACAGTCAGTTCGAGATTTCCAGTGTCTCATCAGGCTTGCTACATCAACCTCCTGGACCCGTGAGTTTTCATCCCAAAGCCAACAAAACTGGAAGATTAGCAGCTAGCCTTTGATACACCTTAAAACAACAGAATTCATTTTGCCAGCTTTTCCCTTTGGGGGAAAAAAGGACCCATTTAAAACATTTGGACTTTGGTATGGACTGTGATGAGTGGCAAAAGCCTCGTTTCAGTATTTGAACAGGACATGGTCACTTGAAATATCAGACTTGGTGGTTCCTGTTTCTGGAATCGCACCTATGCCAGTGTATTTTTTCTGGAAAAATGTAATTTGTCCTAATGCGACAAAAAGACTTTGACTCAAGTTACATATTCAACAACAAGCCTCTTTTTCATATTTTTTATAAGGCTACATGTATAACATTAATGATTGTACCTAATGTATCTGTGCAAGTGCACTCTCTAATGCTTTCCTAAGTAGGTCTTGGAATGATTGTAAACTTTATCACTGTTTTGACCATCAAATTGTAACTATAAATCACCCTTGTAACAAACTAAGGCTGGTGGTAAAATGCTATGGTCCAGATCGGGGGAAGGGCAGATGACAGAGAGTCAGTGGGGGTCCTAGGAATGGTAACAGTGGCAGTAGGCATTCTGGCTTCATGCTGAGTTCAAAGTGCCTTAGCCCATGGCAATCCCGATAGCCATAAAGCCTTATTACAGATGATTCTAAGGTTGGGGTGCTCTGTTGACGGACAACCTGTGGGGAAGACCCCTCCCACATAAGACAGGGGTTCAAGGTCCCCCAAAGATGGGCCAGGGAGGGTGACCCTACTTGACCTAAGCCAGGAGTGCCTCATTTAAAAATAAAAAGGGGTGAATTGTGGGGACACCAGACCTTGAGCAGAAACCCACTTCCTCTTCGGCCTGGGAGCAGGCAGCTGTGAGATAATGTTTACTGAAAACAATTCAGTGCTTAAAGCTCTTGATAGGGCTCAGATAAGGGCTCACTCACTGAAACACCATGACTTTGACACCCCCTACGGCTAGATGCTTCTTCCTGTACCCCCTGCTGTTTCTCCCCGATTCTGTGGCCGGAGATTAAACCACCAGCCAGGAGGGTGAGAAGTCTAGGAGAGCTGTTGGAGAATTGTATGTAGATGGATGGCAGAAGTCCTTAAAAAGGGAAGCGTTTTTTCTTGGAGAGAGTTCTCCTAAGCCGACTTGGAGAGCATAAAGTTTTCTTAAAGCAACCAACCGGTCTCTGTGTCATCTATCCCGACCACCTCGCTGCATTCTCAGATGCAGGCTGCACAGCAGGTGCGACAAAGGCATGCGGTTTGGGCTTTTATTGGATGGGAGACTTTTGATGACTGCTTCTATTTCATTATGAGTTATAGATTTTTTAGATGGTTTGTCTGCTCTTGATTTAATTTTGGTAAATGATATGTATCCAGAAATTTGTCCATATCCTTTACATTTTCAAATTTTGTGGTGTACATGTTTTCAATGTATGACCTGAAAATTCTCTGGATTTCCTGGTTGTCTGTTGTTATGTCCAATTTTTCATTCCTGATTTTGTTAATTTGCCTGTTCTCTCCCTGCCTTTTGGTTACTTTGGATAAAGGTTTGTCTATCTTGATGATTTTCTTGAAGAACCTACTCTTTGTTATGTTGATTCTTTGCATTGTTTCCTTAGTTTCGATTTTATTGATTTCAGCCCTCAACTTGATTATTTCTTGGCATCTACTCATATTGAGTGACTTTGCTTCTTTTTGTTCTAGGGCTTTCAGTTGTGCTGTTAATTCTCTAGTATGATTATCCTCCAGTTTCTTCATATGAGCACTTAGTGCATGAACTTTCCTCTTAATACTGCTTTCAAGTATCCTATAAGTTGGGGTATGTTGTGTCTTCATTTTCATTGAATTCTAGGAAGTCTTTAATTTCTTTCTTTATTTTTTCCTTGACCCAGGCATGGTGAAATTGCATGTTGTTTAATTTCCATGGGTAGGTAGGGTTTCTGCAATTTGTGTTGTCATTGGGTTCTAAATTTTAAGCATGGTGGTGTGATAAGATACAGGGGTTTTCCAATTTTTTGTATCTGTTGAGATTTTCTATGTTGCCAAGTATGTGGTAATTTTAGAAAAGGTCTCCTGTGGTGGTGAGAAGAAGGTATATTCTTTTGTGTTTGGATGGAATGTTCTATAGATGTTGGTTAAACTCAATTGCTCATAATTTCTGTTGATTCCTTTGTTTCTTTGTTAAGTTTCTGTCTGGTGGTCCTGTCTAGTGGTGAGAGTGAGGTATTGAAGTCTCCCACTATAGTTATGTGAGGTCTTTTGTGTGATTTGAGATTTAGTAATATTTCTTTTGTAAACATGGGTGCCTTTGTATTTGAGGCATAGATGTTCAAAATTAAGACTTCATCCTGATGGATTTTTCCTGTGTTGAATATAAAATGGCCTTCTTTATGTCTTTTGATTGATTTTAGCTTGAAGTCTTATTTGTTTGATAATAAGGTATCTCACCACTGTGTTCCTTGGATCATTTGATTGGAAAATATTATCCCAACCTGAGGTAATGTCTGTCTTTGAAGTTTAGGTTTGTTTCATGTATGCAGAAGAAGGCTGGATTCTGTCTTTGTATCCATTATGTTAGCCTGTATCTTTTTATAGGAAATTAAGCCCATTATATTGAGGGAGTTTAAGGACCATTGAGTTTCAATTCTTGCTTCTTTTTTATTTGTTGGTGGTGCTGCTATTTTTGTGGATTTATCTTGCTTTTTCTTTTGGCTTTGGTAAAGTTGGGTTATCTATTGCCTATGTTTTTATGAGTGTAGTTACCTCCCTCAGATTGAATTTTACCTTTCAGTACTTTCTGTAGGGCTGGATTGGTGGGTATGTATTGTTTGAGTCTGGTTTGTTATGGAATATCTTGTTTTATTCATCTATAGTGATTGAAAGATTTGCTGGGCTGCATCCATGGTCTCTTAGTGTTGGTAGAATATCTATCCAGGACCTTCTGTTTTTCAGAGTTCCATGAAGATATCAGGTGTGATACTGATAGGTTTTTCTTTATATGTTACTTGGCCTTTTTTCCTTTGCTGCTCTTAATATTCTTTCTTTATTTTGTATGTTTGTGGTTTTTGTTATTATGTAATGAGGAGACTTTTTTGTCATCCACTCTTTTTGGTGTTCTGTAGGCTTCTTGTACTTAACTTGGCATACCTTTCTTTAGGTTGGGAAAGTTTTCTTCTATGATTTTGTTGAATATGTTTTCTGTACTTTTGAGATGGGTTTCTTCACCTTCTTCTCTCCCTATTATTCCTAGATCTGGCCTTTTCATCATGTCCCATATTTCCTGGATATGTGTTAGGGACTTGTTGGACTTAAGATTTTCTTTGGTCAATGAATCTATTTTTTGAAGTGAATTTTCAATGCCCGAGATTCTCTTTTCTAACTCCTGTATTCTGTTGGTTATGCTTGCATCTTTAATTTCTGATCATTTACTTGCCTTTTATAATTTCAGCATTCTTTCAGACTGTTTTTTATTATCTCTATTTCAGCTATCAAATCTTGCCCTGTTTGAATTGTTTCTTGTAATTTTTGGTTTGTTTTGTCTTCCATTTCTTTAAAGGATTTTCCCATTTCTTCTTTTAGGGTCTTTATCATCTTCATGAAGTTGTTTTTAAGGTCATTCTCTTCTGTTTCATCTATGTTGTGATATTCAGGTCTTGCTGGTGTACAATCCTTAGACTGGTCGCGTCACATTGTTGTTTTTTGTCATTGAGTTTGTTCTTGTATTGTCATTTTCCCATCCCTTCTTTGTGTGGGTACAGGTGGGGTCTCTTCCTTTCCTGGTGGATATGGGTCCAAAGTTCTCTTCTGGTGGGTGCAAGCAGGTCCAATTCACTGCAGGGTCTCATGTTGTGTGCAGATGGGTCTGAGGCACTCCCTCTCCTTGTGAGTGGCAGCTCTGACCTCTGCACTCTGCCCTCTCCCCTCTGCCACAAGTATGGGTGGGAGTAGACAAGTTCCCTAAGCAGGTTCCTGGTTGCTTGGTCCTCTGGGGGTGACTTGAGCTTTCTGCAGTCCCCAGCACAGGAGATGCTGGAGAGGGCAAGTGGAAGGAAGTTGGGACCAGGATGGCAGCCCAGAGATCATCTCTTCCCTCGGCCCTCTGCCCTGAGTGGGGGTGGGAGTAGACCAACTCCCTAAGCAGGCTCCTGGTTGCTTGGCCCTCCCGGGGTGATTCAAGCTTGCTATAGTCCCCAGTCCAGAAGATCCTGGAGAATTTTTTCCTTGATTCCAATGTTCACTCCTCTCTCCAACTTCTGGTGCTTTTGACCACCAGGGGGCCCAGGTCTGTCTGAAAAGCTAGATAGAATCCCCTTAGAGGTGACAATGACCCACAAACTTCTCCATAATGGTCTGTGAAGATATGACTCCAACAGTTAGGCGTCCCTGGTCTTCTAGATTCATTGCACATTCTGATCTATTAAATTCACCTTCAACTTCAGCATCACTGTCCATTACTGAAATAAGTTTGTACAGGAATTCAAACAAGGCAGGAACCTGGAGGCAGGAGCTGTAATCTGATGTTTTTCTCCAGTCTTCGATCCTGCTTGCCAGTTCCCAAATACCTGGCAATCACTTGCCATGTTAAATGTGGTCCAGTTATTCCCAGTCACTGCAGAAGACAATCCTCCCCAGAAAAATTAGGAAATCCATTGCCTATTGTAAAATAATCATACTGCTCTGGATGGTAGAATAGCTTTGGAGGATGAATCAAAAATTCATTGAGGAAACAAAAAAAAACATATATTTTGGTAGACTTCTATATGTGACCCAAGACCAAAACTAAGAGTACAGACAAATAACGTTATGCTAGGTGGGTTGCTTGACACAGGGAAGACCATTACCATTATAATGCAAGAATCTTGGCATCCAAGTTGGCCCCTTCAGGAGGTAGATCATCTATTATTAGGGATTGGAATCCTATCTCAGGTAAAACAACATGAGAGGGCCAGAAGGACAATGAATAAGTTTGAGGCCGTATGTGGCTAATATAGCAATAAATATATTGGGTTGTAATCTGTTTGCAGCAATGGAAACCCAGATTAACATTCCTCCAGTGTCAGAAATTAACCACAAAAATTCATGTTTAAGGAAAAATTATTGTAAGGTGCTATATAAAACAAACACCAACAATCCCAGCAAAATTTGTATCCCAACAAAATACAACTAGTGTCAAACTAACAGTGAAACCAAAAGCTCTACCCTAAATGTGGATAACTGATGAACCTGACAGGGTGGGTCAATGGCCTATGGCTTCTGAGAATCTGGAGGCTCTATAAAAGCTCATACAGGAACAACTAAATCCTGGACATAGTGAAGAACCTACCATCCCTAGGAATTTTCTTGCATTTTTTATGAAAAAGTAAATGGAGAATGCTTATTGACCTGACAGTCATCAATAAAGTAATTCAGCCAATGGGCTCTCTATAGCCTGGAATGCCTTTGCCTTCTCTTATACCTAAAGAATGACCTATTAAAGTTATTGATTTAAAAATTGCTTCTTCACTATACATTTACAAGAAAGAGATAAGGAAAAATGTGTCTTCATAGCGCCTACTTACAATAATTCTCAGCCAGTCAAAAGATATCAATGGAAGGTCCTACCAGAGGGAATGTTAAATAGCCTCACCCTGTGCCAATATTTTGTGAAAAATCATTGGAAATAATTCATAAGACATCTCCACAATGTATAATTTACCATTATATGGATTATATATTATTGGCTGATTCTAAGGTAGAAATGTTAGAAAACTGGTTGAGCGAGTAAAGGAAGTTTTACCACTAGGGATTACAAATTGTCCCTAAAACACACAAAGAGGAGATTTCATTAATTATTTAGAATATAAAACAGGTGTATAGAAAATTAGACCACAAAAAGTACAGATCAGAAGAGATATACATCAGACTCTTAATGATCTTCAAAAGTTTCTAGGGGAGATATCCAAGCTATAGACTATTATTGGAGAGGAAGGACATGAGCTAAAAGGGGACAAATACTTAAATAGTCCAAGAATATTTTCAGCTGAAGCTGAAAAAGAATTGGAATGGGTATAAAAGAGACCACAAGAAGCAATGTATATCCAAAGCTCAACTGAATTCTGATTATGTTACTATTTAGGGAATACCCTTCAGGGATTATTGATGCAGAGGGAAGATATCAGAATGGATATTTCTACCACATAAAGATAATAAAAAATTAAAACATATGTAGAAAATATTTCTGATTTGATTTTAAAAGGAAAATTAAAACTTTTCAGCTGGCAGGAATGGAAACAGCAGAAATGATAGTACTTTTAACTAATGATGAAATTTCCTCCCTATGGAAAGATAATGAATGTTGGCAATGAGCTTGCAGTAAATCTTGGGAAAAGATTGACAACAGTTATCCCAAAAGTAAGAAAATAAAATTCATAAAGAAAACCATTTGTATCCTTCCAAACATTGTAAAGGAAACCACCAATATCTGGAGTCCCTATTTCTATACCGATGCAAACAAATCAGTTAAGGCTGGATATAATTCAAGAGACATAACTAAAGTGGTTGAAAGCCCTTATAACTCTGTACAAAAGACAGAATTGTATGGCATTCTCATAATAATTATAGATTTTACAGATCCTCTTAATATAATTACCAACTCTCAAATATGCAGAGAGAGTCATCTTACACATTGAAACTGTTGAATTTCCTCATGGTGATACAGAATTAACTTTGCTATTTATACAATTATAAGAAATAATCAGGAATAGGACTCATCATATATATGTATCAGATACCATACAGGTCTGCCAGGTCCTCTAGCATAAGATGATGAAATTGATAGAAATACTAATAGGAAGTGTGCTGGAGGCCTCAAAATTTCACTATAAATGCAATGTGAATAGCAAATATTTGAAAAAGAACTTTCCTATCACTTGACAACAAGTTAAGGAAATAGTTAAAAATAATGCCCTACTTGTTCCTTCTATAACCAAACTCCTTTACCAGCAGGTAGTAACCCTAGAGGTATACATAGAAATGAAATTTGATAAATGAATGTTTCATTTCGCAGAATTTGAAATATTAATGTATTTATAGCATACAATGGACACATTTTCAGTGTTTCAAGGGGCAACTACTCGAAGCTCTGAAAGGGTTGATTCTGTTATTATTCACCTTTTAGAAGTAATGGCTATTACAGTTATACCTGCACAAATAAAATCTGACAATCCTCCAACATAGTTGTAAGGAAACCTCACAAAAGTCAGGGAAGTGTTCTGTTTTTGTCTTTTCAGGAAAACAGAAAACAGCCATCTTCAAGAAGGCAAAAGACATCAGACATATAGATGCCTAAAGAAAAAAGAATAGCTATCCAGAAAAATAAAATCATCAAACAAAGAAGAATCTGACTTATGGTACTAATATCTATACGGGGTAAAATCACTCTACCTAAACACCTATATCTTCTTACTTCCAAGTACAGTAGTAGTCATCCCAAATCTTGTGAAAATCTAAGCTGGCTTTGGAGTTGGACTGTGGCTCTCCTTATCTAAATCCAAGCATGTTGTTAAAAAAATTTCAGAGCTTCTGTCTCATATCAGAAGAGTCAACTGGTTTGAGACAAAAGAAAACAAAATCTAGGGACTATTATTGTAAAACTCTCTTATCTCTTGAAAATCCAAATTTTTCTCATACTTATTTTCATCCTTATTTATACCTTTTCAGTATGCATACCTTTAAAATTTAAACCTTCTGTACTGATATTAATTTTTAAGTCTTTCACAATGAACAATCAAATTTCCTAACAGCAATATCTGAAGTCTCCAGAAAGAAGATGCGACCCCATTACATTGATTCAACTTGATGTCTTTGAACTAGTACACACCACTCAGAGATCGGTTTGCAACTAAAACTACTCTAGACAACTCCAGACTAGCTAGCTGAGATGGTGCACCTTATTATAACACTCTGGCAAGAGTTTAGGTAAGAACTTCAGACAAGTATCACCTGCTACTCAGAGACCAACTGCAAATGTTACAACTAGTCCTCTTGATAACTAACCTTTGCTTTAGGACGTTTTTCCTACAGGATCTGTGACAATGTGTATAGATCACATGCAAATCCTAGGACATTTTATGTGATGTATGAGTAGTCTCAGGTTGGGTACTTATGAAGATTACCACATCTAATTTTTTAAACTCTCGATCTTGAGGTCTCAGTGGCTTCACATATACTGGGCTTTAATTATTTTATACTGAGTCATATTTATGTGTTAGGACTGATCACTTGGGATTGGATAACCTATTAGAGGGGTTGCCCTTGGAGAAAACTAATTTCCCCTCTCTCAGAAGTCATTAATTGCCTATAGGTCTTCATTTACTGGGTAAGCTTCATGAAATTTCATCCATCCATGTTTGCAGTTCCACTGGTGGTATCATTCAGTTAGTCTTATTTAGGCTACTGTTCTGTTCAAATTTCAGGGATGTAACTTCCCTGTCATGTCTAAAGGACATGTCTATATAGTTACTGAAAGTTAATTTTATTTCATAATGCAGAAAATTAAAGCATTACCCAAAAGACCTCTAAATCTACTTTTTGTAATTTTCCTCAAACACATGACTTATCACACCCAAACTATCATTTTCTTTCATATAAATCAAATCATGTACTAAAATAATTTCATTCTTACCCTCTTTGGTACTTTCTGTCTTATGTGTGCTTATTTTTATGTGATGGATATCCAGTTCTCCATCTATTTTTTCTTTTCAATTTTTTAAAGAATTTCTGTATTTACATAATTTCTTGTACTTCTTGATTTTTTTACACACACATACATACTTACATACACACACACACACACAACTACTGAGTTCACATATATGTGCGTTTAGAACTGACTGTCTGGATTTGGATAACCTATAAAGGTTGAAGAAAACTTATTTTCTCAATCTCAGGAGCCATTAATTAAGTCATAGTTTAGTGGTTGGGATTCATGAAGTTTTTTCATAGATGTTGGCATGTCCACTAGTGTTTTCATTATGCACTCCTTGTTTAGGCAACCATATTGGTGAGATTTCATGAGTGAAAAATTCTCTGTCATGTCCACAAGACACTATCTAGCAGTAGGCACCCTTATTCTCTGGGTCTTAAAATCTTTATGTTACCCAATCCCTTCTTCTGAGATGATCCTTGAGCCTGAGGTATAAGGCTTCCTTTGCAAATATGTCAACTGGGTTTTGGTACTCCATGGATAGTTTTTCTTTCTTTATATTTTCCCTGTTGTGAATCTCTGTGATAGTCTCTGTATGCTGCAATAAGAAGCTTCTTTGGTGCAGGAAAAGAGCCACAATTGTCTGTGGTGTAAGAATAAGTATTTAGAATATAGTTAGAAATTATATCAGTTAAAGAAAATGGCAGTAGTAGGTTCCCCTCTTAAATCTATGATCCCCATCCTAATTCTCTCATAAATCAGGACTCAAGGCCAATTAGATAGCTGTTGGTTACCCTCAAGATATAAGTGTCACTACCATACCACTGAAGAAATTTTAGTGTGACAGCCATTCTTGTTGTTTATAGGCTTTTCAGCTAGGAAGGACTACAGGTTCCTTCTTTTCCTTGGAACTTTGCAAAGCATCTTCCAATACTATAAATGTTAATCTTTAGGAAGAAGTCTTCTGGGTCAGCTACAAATTGATTCCTCCAAACTGTGTGGTATCCCCTGCAATATATCCTGACCTAATTTGAAATGAATGTAGCCTGCTGTATGTGATAGAAATTATATTTGTCTCTGGAACAATAATTAACATTCAAAAAGTAAAGAAATAAATTTTTCTAGGAGCAGATCACATAAGTTTTAATATATAACAGGAAAACATAGTGTGTGTATTGCTGTGAGGTAATACCACAACCACTATGACACTTGTAAAAGTAAATATTTAATTGTGGCTGGTTTACAGGTTCAGAGGTTTATTCCATTATTGTCATGGTAGGAAGCAAGGCAGTGTGAAGGAGCACATGGTGCTGGAGAAGGTACTGAGAGTTCTACATCTTTATCTGCATGTGTCAGAAAAAGACTGTGAACCACACTTGGAGTAGCTTGAGCATTTGAGACCTCAAAGCTTGCACCTACGGTGATATACTTCCTCAAATGAGGCATACATACTCCAACAAGGCTATACCTCCTAATAGCTCCACTCCCTTTGGGCCTATGGGAGCCATTTTATTCAACCACCAAACATAGTAATGTATCTGTGGCCACAGCAAGCTGGCCATCCAGATTATCTAGCATCAGTGATAGATGGATGCATTGAGAGACCTTGCATCAATCAGTAAACATAGAAAGCATTCAAGAAAGACACCTGAAATCAACCTTGAGCCTCCACATTCATGTGCATATAAATGATTCTACTCAAAAGTGAACATGCATTCAGACATGTATTCACATGACACACATGCATATTCAAATAAATTTACATAGACTACAAATGAATTGAGCTGTTCAATTGTCACTGTTACAGGACACAGTTTACAATGGGCAGCTGTAGTTCACAGCACTGACTGAGGCATTGAAAATTATGTAGTTCTCATAAGTCAACTTAGCAAAATATATAGAAAGAATACTTGGAATGGATGAGAAAAAATTTTTATGCATCAGAATAGTACAGGTTTTGGTTACTAGTTTTTCTCAAATTGTTCCATAATTTAATGTTTATGAAAACTCTAGGAGCCTAATTTAAAGAATACACTTCATTTTCTTAAACTAAAGCTTTGCTCTTTTGAAAGTATTTTTAAAAGAACAAAAAATCTAGAAATTGGAGGGAATATTTGTAAATCACCTATTTGAACAAAGAAATATATATATATCTGTGTATGTATGTCTGTTGCAATATGATATAACACATATAGTATACTATAATATAACTTATACAACCTTAAAATGCACATATACATAGAACCATAAAATGTTCATTGTCTAATAAAGTTTTATGTGAAGTATTCACTAACAATGCTAGCCATTTTAATATTTTTATTTAAAATCCAATGCCCCATACTAAAGAACTACAATATAATGCTATTTTTAAAAGCAAGGTGTTGCTAGGTAGAAATATAAGTCACCATAATTTATATCATTCAACATAATTTCACTAAGTCAGTAAGCTCACTAAATCAAATTAAGTTATTTCTTTTGATTTACTTTAATTATTTTTTCTTTTTTTGGTTTTTCGAGACAAGGTTTCTCTGTGGCTTTGGAGGCTGTCCTGGAACTCACTCTGTAGACCAGGCTGGCCTCGAACTCACAGGGATCCACCTGCCTCTGCCTTCCGAGTGCTGGGATTAAAGGCATGTGCCACCAACGCCTGGCTGATTTACTTTAATTATTAACACCATCAACCACTCAACTCAATAATAGACACTTATATTCTAGATTTACCTTAATTTGTTAGCATGTGCCCCATGACAAACCAATATTTATACAGGTATTTCCTTTTTTAATCTTATATTGCAATTTTATCCATAAGAAAGCTCTATTTGGTCAAAAGGTATTCACATCCATCTAAAATACTAAGAATCCCAAAATCTAAAAGAAAGTAAACATATATTAAGATTCAAAAGTCGGTGGGGGATATGTTTCTGAGTAAAACAGAAAAATGAACAGATGACCTACTTGGAACAGATTTCTGATTGTGTTGTTTAAAGTTGAAAGTTTCTAAGATTCACTGACTAAGTTCCTGACATAATTTTATATTTTGAAAGAAAAAAGGTGTTCTTACTCAAATAAATTAAAATCTGTGTTTTATGTTTTATGATTCTGTGACCAGAAGAAATTCCAAAAGAACAAAGTGTCCTTTATGAAAGATCGGACAGTCTTATCAAGGACTGTACAATAGGAGGCTTATCTCATAGCTTCCGCTCATGCCCAGTCAGCCTTCTTACTGCCCCTCTGATATCTTTGTTTCTTAGGGTGTAGATGAGAGGATTCAGGCTAGGTGTGACAACAGTATAGAATAGGGCAATGAACTTTGCTTGATCTTGAGAATTTTCTGCTGGAGGCTGAAGATAAATGTACATAATTGGAATGAAAAAATAGTAAAACAACAGTAAGATGGGCTCCACAGGTCCCAAAAACTTTCTGAACTCGA